>NC_081411.1:804161469-804336469 GCF_030272615.1 Cryptomeria japonica | reverse complement strand
TATAACTCAGATCTGCAATTGTTAATGATGATGTTTTTCTTCTTGAATGTAATCACATATGTTGTATGAAATGACATGAACATGACAAAACCCTGATCACACACACATGATTGCATAGGAATGATGTAATTTTGCTCCACAATGATTGGATGAAGAATATTCACAACCTTGAAGATCCTTGAAAATGCTTGATGATGGATGCTTCATAGATACAAGATTGATAGGAATTGATTGCTTAGGATTGATAGATGAAATTAGGTTGATCAAATGTCTTTATATATGGGTATCTAGGTAATTTACCAATTAGGCCAACCTCCAACTGTCATGCGGAGCCACAAAGTTGAATTCTCATCGGAGAGATAGGACCCCTACCCCATTTCAAAATTGGGCCCTACTAAGAGGAATCGTAGCATTGGGTGCCATGAGCCTTCTCAAAAAGGGACCACAATGAAGCCCCAAGGAGAAGGTTACCCTTCCAAGAAGTCCGTCAGTGGGTGTACATGGTAGGAGAACTAGAGAGAAGGCACAAAACGGACCTAGATAGGCAATGAGGATAGGACACGCTAAAGTAGGGGCACAATCATGAGGTGTAAATTGGCCCAGTGACAATTTACAATGCTACAAGATTAAATAGACCATGATAAGGGTAAATAAAAATATGTAGAATTAATTAAATAAATAATAAATATTTATTTAATTAATAGGATAGGATAAGGGTAAAATAATAAATATTTATTTAATTAAGGGTATTAAGATAAGATAGAAATAAATATGGGATTTAATTAAATAAATAATAAATAATTATTTAATTAATGGGTTAGAGTAGGCCAAAATTAGGTGTGGCTAGGTAAGGAAAAAATTTAGATGTTTAGAAGTTGAGTTGAGAAAAATTATACCAACATTAATAAAATAATTTATTGTTGTAGTTTATCTGAGCAACAAATTTTGTCACTACATCACTGGGTATTGATAGTTTTGATACTTTAATGTAAGTACAGATCCAATAGCCAACAAGATGAGAGGAGGGGGGTGAATCATACAAACTTAATCTTCCATAAAAACATCAGATTCAACCTCGATAACATATACTTTAGTAATATAACAATAACTGTCAAACATGCAAACTCAAAAGCATAGAAACATCATAAACCTCATAACACCAGATTTAACGTGGAAACCCAAATAGGGAAAAACCACTGTGGGATTTCAGACCCACTAAGAAATATACTCTTCTAGAGTATGCTCGGTTAAAAGCAAATCCTATTAAAGATTACAAACACATTGCCAGATGTGACCCGGTTAAGGGATTTCCCTCAGATCTGTTAGGATCTTCACCTTGTTAGAAGTGACCTTGTTAAAGGATTTCAAACACTCAATCAGAATGTCACCTTGCTAGAGGGTTTTACAAATAAGACTGTTAAGTCCACTCGGTTAAGAAATTTTCTGTCACTTTCACAAAATAACAGTAATAAAAATCTATCTGCAACTTCACATCTAAAATGCTAAAGCAGATTCTTATTTGTTCAATACAAGCTAGACATAGAACTAATCTTGTCCATCTGTTGGGCTTCTATACTTTGTTATTCAAATAGGTCTTCAAGCTTCTGTGCTTAATAATCACTATGTAGCATCCCTGTGCATACACTTGCTCGCATACATTGTTTATCAACAGTTCCCTATTTATAAACAATTAGCTAACTGCTTAATCTTCTTGATCACATTTCCCATGATCAATCATAGCCATCAGATCTTCAATCTTGTCTAGGTTCAATGCATCTTTCGATCTAAAAATGTTTTACCTACCTAGGAACTTGTATATATTTCTTGGAACTTGTGCCGGGGTATTGCAGTTCAATCTGCATTGTAGATCTTTATGTCGACTTTCCTTTGCCATAGATTCATTAACAAACTATATTAACAGCATACCAATCATTCAATCAGTTCCAGCTCATTAGCTTCCTTCATTAAATAACGCATGTAAGCATTTAATGCATTCTGTTATAGCTCGGTTACAAATCAGTAACAACTCGGTAAATACTAAACTTTACTCGATAGACATTTCGCCTTCATTAACCGATAGCGATAACCTTAGGGTTTACCGACTAGGTTCCTTAGGGTTTACCGACTAGGTTCTTTGCTTGATAACATAGTATATTATTAACCTTTACAATTTACAACATATGTATGATGTTAAAACAATCTAAACATCATGATCTCATCATTTTCTGACTCGGTAATAGTTGCCCATTGAATACCTTATTCATCCCCTTATTCATCATATTCTTTCTATGTCTTTTACCGACATCTTTCTATTCTTCAAATCATACTTCTCAAGATATGGCAACATCATACTGAATTAGAAAATCAATTTCTTGACATCAATGACAAAATAATAATATCAAGACAGTAAACATCCTTAATCAGTTATATCCATAATCATCAACAACCTTCTCAATATCCTTATGAAATGCCAACAATCTTTCATTGTCTGTTATAATGCTATATTGCCAACAGGTATAAGTATTTGTTCATACTAACCATGGTGCTCTTAGATATCTAATGAATAAAGTATTGGTTGGTGGCATAATTATATGATGATTATTATTGTTACAAGAATTTGATATAAATATCATAGATAAACCAAGGAAAGAAAATGTTGTTGCTAACATTTTCTCAAGATTAACCATGTAGGGAAAAGATGATCAAGTGGATGAAACCTTCCTAGATGAGTGTCTACCTACAATATCAATCCAATATTGGTTTGATAAATTGGTCAATTATCTAACTATAGGGAAGTGTCCTTTACACTTTCATACTAAACAAATTAAATGACTAATAAATGAAAGCTCTAGAATTAAATGGGTAAATTATTCTTTATTCAAAATATGTCATGATCATGTACTACAAATATTTGTGTAGGAAATAGATGTGTATGATGTTATCGGAGCCTTCCATGATGAACTTTCTAAAAGTTACTTCTCAGTAAGCTTAGAATGAGACATAAAGTACTTGGTGTTGGATACTAATGACAACCATGACCTGAGACATAAATTACTTGACATTGGCTACTATGACAACCATGACCAAAGACATCACCCAATATGTAAAGTACTATGACCAATGTCAATGAGTGGGATGACCTAATCTATCCACAAAGATGTCTCTTCACCCTCAAGTCTCTCTTGAGCCATTTGAGAAATAAGAAATTGATTTTGTTAAACCAATTGACCCACTATCCATTTGAAGTACTACATCCTTATTACAGTACTAACTATACCACCAAATGAGCAAAATAAAAGTGTTACCTACAATTCATGAAGAGAAATCAGTAGACTTCTTGTATAAGCACATATTTTAGCAATTTGGAGTACCCCAAATTCTAGTCTCAGATCAAGGGCCACAATTTATGTCTATAATTATTAGACATTCTTGCACCATTGCCAAATAACTCACAAAATATTCTCCCTATCACCCTCTAGCCAATAGATAGGGTGAAATCACAAATAGAGAATCAGAAGCTATCTTGGCAAAAACATTTTAGCATGCAAAATTGTTGGGTTGATCAACTATCTGAAGCCATATAGGCCTACAATATAGCATGGAAAACTACCATTGGATTCAATCTGTATGAGTTGGTCTATGGTAAGACGCATGTTCTTCTTGTAGAATTTAAAATAGAAACACTTTGAAAGACTCTAGAGGTTAGAATTGATTTGATAGATACTTAATGATTCTAGATCACATACTTGAGAAAATTGGATGAAATACACTTGGAAGCTCTCTAGCATATAGAAATAATTCAAAGACAGAAGAATTAATGGCATGTCAATCATATCATCAATAAGAATTTTTAGTTAGGTGATTGGTCCAAAAGTATACTACACACCAAATGTCTTGGACCCTATGAAATTATCCAAGCTTCAACAATAGTTTTGTTTAGCTAGTGAACAATAATGGGAATAGATGAACCCTATTGGTAAATGGTCACCAATTGAAACTCTATCATAAACCAACATGTAAATATAATCTTTTGTGGAATTACAATCTTGAGTTGAGAACTTTACCTTGGAAGTTCTCACTTCCATAATTTTAGTCCATGCTCCTTGAGGAAATTTTAATAAGTACCGATAAAGGATGTAATTCCAAAACTATATATGGGGGTTTACCTCCCAAAAAAATAAGAGGTATTTGATTGAAAACCATCAATGATGGTCACCCCAATAGATAGGTGAAAAGTAAAAAAAAATAACCTCTTTCCTTTTTGAATATTTTTGGTCCAAAATACCTCAAACTCTCATCCTGCTCACAAGCTTCAGACAACTCCAAATTGCTACTCCAAATAATCAACTCCAGATATCTCTAGACTATTCCTTTACAAGAGTCATCTCCAAACAACTCTAGGTTCTTTTAATTACAAGACTAAAATACTCACAATTTTCTTTACTACATGCTCGTGATAGCTCCCAATCCAATTTGTTGCTACATCACTCCACCTATCCAACTTCAAACTATAATTGATAGATTTCAATACATTCACCATTGGATGACCCCAAACTCCAAGCACATTTATTATCGAGTAATGTTTATGTAAGGTATGCATTTTCCACTTCATTTTCTATTATTTTTCTTGCTTGAGTTAAAGGTCATGCCAAACGTATTTGTATGCCAAGTGTCCAAATACTTTTCATAAATTATTGGGATAAATTAATATCGATCTCCTAAGTGGGGATGTGATTTTACTACAATTAATATGAAGAGATGTGAGAAGTTAGATATGCACAACAAAAATGGCATCATCCAACATAATTTCAATATTTTTCATGATTCGAATCAACATTTATAGTAATTATATAAATGCAAAATGGTATTTAGTGAGGAGCTTAATGGTCCTACAATTTCAAGTTTCAAGGATCATAATCAATTGACAAGATAGTCACGTCATGTTCACTTACCTTTATTCCTCAAATACAAACTTGCAATTAATTACTATGCAAGCCATATCTGCAAAATAAATTAAATTACATGAAAAGTAATTGTGACAAGTAAAGTAAATTCTTGAACCTCTTGCAAAGATCAAACCATCATTTCCATCCTACCTACATTCATTTTTAATTGTATTATCAAAATATGTCATCCTTTGCAACATTCAATTGCATTGATATTTTGTTCATTATCTGTTTTCATTCATTAATCCTATGCTATATTCTCTCTATAATTTCTGGCTCTTCAAAGCCATGGGATACAAGTAGAAAGCCAAATATTTATCAATCAACCATGCCAACACATATATCTTTGTACAAGATGGATGGTTATTTTTCTTCAAAAATATGAAGGATACGAGATATATTTGGTGAAGGGATTCATCCAAAATTTCCATAAGAGTTTCTTAGTATTCAATGGGGTAAAGATTTCATTCTCATCCACAATAACCAACCAAATCTTCAAAACTATTGAGGTAGGTGAGGATTTCTCACAAATCTATACTACTTATAAAGAGTTGATTCAAGCATTTCATATGTAGTGAGCAAGGAGAAAAAAAAGAAATGGGATGCTCCAATCTTCAGGAATCATAGGCCATGGTAGTTCTCTAGGTCATGAAGTTTTTCACTTGTGATGACCAATACAACATCTTATTGGAGCTAGATATGTGCATGATAACCCATCTCCATAATGGTTCCACTCACCTAACTGCTCTCATAAATTTTCCCTCATTTTTATATACCTTCTTGCATAATATGGACACAAAAGTTTATCACCATAATAGACAAATTAGCCACCATAGGAGCTTATCCATCTTACATCAAACATCACTTTCTACAATAGGAAGATGGTCGATAAAAGTAGGAGGATATTTCCTCTAGATTTGGACCCCTACAGCCAAAAAGCCAAAATAAAAAATAATCCACCTCTACTTCAACCTCTCAAACACTAACTATTGGGAAATAAGGTGTTGTACACCTTGCATAATAATGTTGTAATTGTAATATTTATTTATTATGTGGTTTCCCATGGACATGTAATGTATTATTTATTTATTTGTTGTTGCACATGGACATGTAACATGTAGAGATTCCTTGGGAATATTCTTGGGACCACTTGATGAGTTGTATTGTAACATTGGGATTATTATATTATATTTATTTAATATTGGGGAAAAATATTTAAAAAGAGAAGACTTAGTACCCAATATTAAATGTGGGGTCAAGGGGTAGGTAAGCACATGGTTTTGTGGCACATGGTTTTACTTTACCGCTAGTTGTTTTTGTGTGAGATTTTGTCTATATAAACAAGCACATGTTTAGTGGTTAAGATTGGCTGGTGGTTTTGGGTTGTCATTGTATTGAGTCCTTTGGAGGTTTGCATTTGTGAAGCATGGCATGGTATGTGTGGATTCATGCTTGGACACATGGGAATGCATTGGAGGGCTTCATGATTCGGAGGTATTCATTGTAACTCTATGTTGCCTTGTGGTTAATTAATACAATGGAGTATGGATGTTTTTGGAGGTTGGATTTTTCCCTCATGAGGTTTTTCCTAGGATATATTTTGTGTTATCTTGTAGCTTGTATATTTTATCTTTGCATTATGGTGATTCTGTAAGCTTGCATGCATGATTTTCTCTCATGGGTTATGTAGGAAATGGATTAAATGTATGTGGGTTTAAAGCATTATTTCCTAACAAGTGGTATTAGAGCTTTCATGATTGATTTGGAATGATAACCCTAGCTTGATTGGAATAAGTGCAAAGTAGAAGCCATGGCTATGCATGAAATTATTGATACATTACAAGGTATGAGAAACACTTGAAATTTGTTTTATTGTAGATCTAAGGTCTTTGGTTTTGCTGTTGTGATGGGTTGTTTGTAGATTTGGGGTTTGAAAAATATTTGGTCAAATGGGTTTTCTTTGGATATGCATTTTGAACCAACAGAAAACTTCCAAAGGTGATGATGGTTAGTATTTATCAAAATAAGCATAAAATCATTTAAACATGCATAAAATAACCATTATACCTTCCAAAGTCTTCTCTTGCTCCTTTGATTGAGCTTGATGAAGTAGAGTGCGCCCATGTGCTCCACTTGATTTTCTCTTTTGATGGATGATATAAGGATTGCTCTCCACTACACAACAAGATTGGATAATGCTTGATAGATGGATGGATTGGATGATAATGGCTAAGTGTGGAATGATTTGGGCATTATGATGGCATGATGGATAATTTTGGATCTCAAATGGATAACATAAGATTAGATGAAAAGTGGATGATTTGTGAGGAGATGCAACTCCAATTTATAGATTGGAGGAGACCAAAATGGAGGGTCAAGATTGAATTATAAATGAAGGGTTGAGATTTATTTGAAATGGAGGAGAGGATTGAGAGGACAAGGTGTGGGATTCAAGAGATATTCCATAAAGGCATTTCTTGTCTCCACGCCTCTCAAGGTATATGGGGAAGATCTCCCAAGTACATTGGGAAGAGAAAAAGGAATATAAAATTCCTTGGGGGAAGGGAGGAGGAATTAAAAAATTTAAAATAAGAGATTGCATGGGAAGACTAATTGAGAAAAGAAAATTAAAAATTTCTTGGGAAGAGGATGCATGGGGAGATTCAAAGAATTTGATTTTTATTTAAAGGATCAAAGTGGGTAGAATTATGGCAAAGAGTTGACTCATTCCTAATCAAGGTGATTAGGGATGTGCAAATTATTAAGGGTATTAATTAGGTGGATTAATGAGCGATTATAGTGCAAGTGGGAAAGTTAGGAGGATGTGACATGAGGAGAGAGAATGAGCGGAGGAATTTAAAATTGAGGAATAATAATAATCATGCTTCTAGAAAAATTAAGTAGGCTAAGTGAGAATTAGAAGAAGTGATTTGTAGGAATCACATGACTTAAGTTAATTAATTAGAATTAATTAACGTAATTAACTAAGAGGAATTTAGAAGAATTAATGATTGAGATAACTTTAGAAGAATAGGGAATAATTAATTTATTGGCAAATTAATTATCGGACTATGGTGATAAAATTAATTAAATTTGATTTAGTTAATTTTAAGAGGAATGGGGATAAACATAATTAAATTAATTAATTAGTAAAAATGCTTAAATTAATTAAATATTTAATCTAATTAATTTTAGATGTCTACATTTTGCCCCTCTTTGATATAGCATCATGAAGTGATGTTATATAAAAGTAGAATAAAACATAGTGGATGGAAAGTGTATGCTAGATTAGTGGTGCTAATCAATAAAGAGCAGAATAACAAGCTAACCAATGAAACATTATATGTAAGGATCTAACAAATAACACAAGTTAAATAAACAATCCTTGCAATACGTCCCATTATTCTCTATCTCATTGGATTTCTCAAGTCATGGTTGCTCTCAAATCATTGAGAAACTGACCTATGACAAATCCAAGAATGAGTGATATATTATGGAAATCATCTATATGCAATGCATTCTAGATCTATAAAATTGTAACAAAGCTATCTATGATGAAGATTATGCTATGATAAAGAAACTAAACATGTTATGATATTGATATTATGCTATGCTAACATGATATATGCTATGCTAATGATAAAATGCTTCTAAATGCTTAAGCTTATGATTGAGACAAAGAGAGGCAAAATCTAGATTCTAAGACTGAGACTTGGTGATCCTCACAATGAAGAATTGAGTCCTATTTATAGAAGAAATAGGGAATTGGGTTGTTAAGATTGAATTATCTTAACAAGGGCTAGGATTGAATAATCCTCAATCCATGTGATACTTTCAACCCAATCCAATGTTGACAAGTGTCATCATCAAAGGGCTTGAGAGGAGATAGAAGAGGCTTTAAATGCCTGAAGGGACATGATGGTTACCCTAGGGGGTTTGGTTAGGGTTGAGTTAGTAAATAATCCTTATATCCAAAGGATAAATGGATGTGTAAAGGTTAAAGGATAACCATGGTCAAAGCAATAAATGCTTGAAGAGACATAGGGGTTAAAAGGATAGTTAAATTGGAGAGAAAGTCTCTAACCAAGGGTCACAAGTGGGTTAGTTAGTTTTAAGTCTTTAATGGTTTATGAAGACTTTGAGGGTTAACTTGTTGAAGAAATAAAGTCTTTAATGCTTTGAGAAGTGACTCCTTCCTAATTCCTTTGTTTAGGATTGTGCAAATATTTGGGAGAGGATTAGGCTTAATTAGAAGGGTTTAGAAGAATCTAGAAGGAGGATTAGTGTGCAAGTGGATTTTGTAGGAGAATGCAAGTGGGTGGGATTTTAGAATTTTAATTGGAATAAAATTTATTTATTTCAATTTATTGGTGCAACCTGCATTTGGATGGATATTTAAATAAATATTGATTTATTTAAATGTGAATGTGAATTTTGGATTTTATATAAATAAATCTTAATTTATTTAAATGAGAAAAAAGGGGATAAAGCATTAAATGCTTAAAGACTTGAAGGGAGTCATTAAAGGCTTGAGAAGTCTCTAGAATGAAACCATTAAAGGTTTGAAGACTTTGAGGGAAACCATTAAAGGCTTAAGAAGACTATAGAAGGAAACCATTAAAGGCTTGAAGACTTTAAAGGAAGCCATTAAAGGTTTGAGCTGATGGGTTTTGGGTTAACTTTTGGTTTAGGAATGTGCAAACCATTAAAGGGTGATTAGGCTTTTAATAGGGGTTTAGATATTATTAGGAGAAAGGTTAACTTGCAACTTGCATTTTCTTGAAAGTGCAAGTGGGGGAGAGATTTTAAGAATTTAAATAAATATTAATTTATTTAAATGTGAGGGAGGGGATTTTAGGGATTTAAATAAACATTAATTTATTTAAATGTGAGAGATGGGATTAGGAAATTTTAAATAAATATTAATTTATTTAAATGTGAGAGATGGGATTTGGGGATTTTAAATAAATATTAATTTATTTAAATGTGAGGGAGGATTTAATTAAACAAATATGATTTATTTATTTAATTAATGGTCCGAATTGGTTAAGTGAATTAAATCAAATAAATTGAATAATTTATTTAATTAATAAGAGAAGAGGGTTGTACAACTTGAGTTGGCCTAGTGGTGAAGAATTTGTGCTCTTGAAATAGAGGTCACAAGTTCAAATCCCACAAAGGGGGTAGGGTATGTATACCTTATTGGCTTCGGTCCATTACCTATCAAAAAAAAAATAACAGAAGAGGGTTGGGATGAATTAATTAAATATTAATTTAATTAATAGTTGAAAAGGGGGAAAGGATTAATTAAATGTGATAGTTGGATAAAGGATATGGAATGGATTGAAGGTGAGAGAAATGCTCTGCAACCCTGACGTGATGGGGCCGAAGGTTTCATTTTGAGGGGTCGACCCCTTGACTATGGAGGAGGTGGCAATCCTCCTCCACGTGGGTTTGCTTTCCATCTTAATTTTTTATTCTTTGAGCTTCATTTATTTCCCTTCTTTCTTGTCTCATTGCTTGTTCATCCTTCTCTATGCAGGCACATGTGAAGATTAATGTGACTTCATGGAGAAAAATTTCGAAGGAGAACCATCAACTCTTAACAAAATGGAGGTAGTGGATAATGTGAAAACCAAAGGCATGAAGAAATCCTTCAAGGAGGTCATTTCTCAACCACTTCCCACTATCGCAGAAGGTGCTAGGTTTGTCTCTGTTGAACCCTTGGCAGTAGGTGATTATGGCAACTCTAGTGGGAAAGGTAAGGACCCTAATTTTTCCTTGGGCTCCCTTTCTATCATTCCTAATGATCTGATTCTCTGCAAAAAGGATTAGAAAATCTATTTGATGGCAACACACACAAGAGCACAAGAAACAAATGTTAGTGTTAGCAATAAAAGATTATCCTAAACGGGCATATCAAGAGAGATATTAAGCATGAAATAGAAAGTATACAAACATAGAATAGATAAACTATACTCCTCCAAATGCTAATCAAGATGCTCATAGTTGCTCCTCCCTTGTTCCTCTCCTCTCCAAGTTCCACATGAGTGTAGCTCTCAGCTTTTAGCACTAGCCATGGATGCCATATGGAGATTCAAGATGGTTGAATATAATAAACAAATGCTATGCAAGTGTAGATAGTGTGCTATGAAAAAGCTCTATGCTAATACCAGTATAACAACAATACTCTAATGCTTCCTTCTTTGCTTGAGGAGAAGGGTTCTATTTATAGAAGAATGGGGAAATGAAGGGTTAAGATTGAGCAATCTTAACAAGGGTTAGGATTGAAAGATATTCAATCCATGTGAGACTTTCAACCCAATCCCATGTTGACAAGTGTCACCATGAGGAGGCTTGAGAGGAGAGATAAGGAGCATTAAATGCTTGAGGGGACATGATGGTTACCCTGGGGGGTTGGGTTAGGGTTAGGTTAATGGATATTCCTTTTATCCAAGGGATAAATGAATGTGAAAGGGTTAAATGGTTACCTAAGTCAAAGAAATAAATGCTTTGAAGAGACCCATGAGTCAAAAGGATGGTTAAGTTAGAGGAAAGTCTCTAACCAAAGGTAAAAGGTGAGTTAACCATAAATGGTTGTGTAAGAGCCTTTAATGGTTTGGAAGACTTTAGAGGTTAACCATTTGAAGACATAAAGCCTTTAATGGTTGATGAAGACTTTGGAGGTTTTTGAGAAGTGACTTCCTTTTATTTAGGAATGTAACAATGATTAGGATACGATTAGGCTAATTAGAAGGAGTTAGAAGAATCTAGAAGGGATTTAGGCATGCAAATGGATTTTGTAGGAGAATGCAAGTGGGAGGAATTTTGGGATTTTCAATTGAAATAAAATCATTTATTTCAATTAAATGGTGTAATTTGCATTTCAAATAAATATTAATTTATTTAAATGAGAAAAAGGAAGATAAAGCATTAAATGCTTGAAGACTTTAAGGGAAACCTTTAAAGGCTTAAGAAGACTCTAGAAGGAAGCCATTAAGTTTGAAGACTTTAAGGGAAACCATTAAAGTCTTAAGAAGACTTTAAGGGAAGCCATTAAGTTTGAAGACTTTAAGGGAAACCATTAAAGGCTTAAGAAGACTATAGAAGGAAGCCATTGAGTTTGAAGACTTTAAGGGAAACCATTAAAGGCTTGAGAAGACTCTAGAAGGAAGCCATTAAGTTTGAAGACTTTAAGGGAAACCATTAAAGGTTTCAAGTGGGTGAGGATAAATAGGATTTTAAATAAATAATTTATTTAAAATAGTTGTGCAACTTGCATTTGTAGGAAAATGCAAGTGGGTGGAGGATAAAGGTGATTTAAATAAATGTTAATTTATTTAAATGTGAGAGAAGGGATTTTGGGGGTTTTAAATAAATATTAATTTATTTAAATGTGAGAGAAGATTTAATTAAACAAATATGAATTGAATAATTTATTTAATTAATAGGAGAAGAGGGTTAAGATGAATTAATTAAATATTAATTTAATTAAGTATTGATTGATGGTTAAATAATCAAATAAATACTAAATATTCATTTAATTAATTGGACAGATTTATGTGACTACAGATTCAATGTGTAATGAGATTGCTCTTGAAAAGAGTAGATTAAAAGATGTTGCTATTTTTTTCACTTTTGTTGATGTTGATAAATGTCCGGCCCAAAAATTCCTTGATGATTGGTTTAGAAATGTGTGGAATATTAAACTAGGGTTTCATGTTTCCTTCTGTAGATTAATTCAAAAAGAATTATTTGTTATATTTTTCAAAGATCATAAGGCCCAATTTGAAGTTATTAATAAGCAATATTGGATTGTTGGTAGATGCACATTTTGTGCTCTAGGATGGACTCCTAAAGCCATTAATGAAGAAATCTTGGCACTGTCGTGCCGTAGGTGGCTTCTAGTTAAAAATGTCCCTCCACCACTGTGGAGATTCATACCCCAATTGATTGAGCCAATTGGTAAAACCATTTGTATGGATAATTTGACCTCCCTTATACTACATTTGGATGCTAGGGTTCTTGTTTCGATTAACCATTTTTTAGATGTTCCTAAATTTCTCAATGTTAAGTTATGGGATGACATTGTCTCTTGCCCTATCGAAATTCTAGGAGGAGTCAATGCTTGCTTCCTCTACAGAAAAGAGGGGCATATTCGAAAGGATTGTCCCATTATCAATTGGAAAAAAGGTGTGGAGAAACCCCAAAAGGGTGCTCACAACTCCTCGTCTGCCTCCAAGAACCATTTGCCCTTATCGACCTTTGTGCCTCTCATGGATAAACTTGACTCCTTAAGTAGAAATATTAAAAATGCTATGAGTGGAGCTAATAAAATGCTTCCCGAGTTTGATAAAAATGCAGAATTTTAGAAATTCAATGAAGCTCCCCTGCCCCACTCTGCAATTTGAGAAGCCCTAAAACATATGGATAAAGATCAACAAGAGGGTTTTCAAATGGTTGGCAAAAACCCTAGAAAGAGGAGGAGGAAAAATGCCCAATAGTTGGCGCTCGAAAAAATTAGAGCAGCTAACCCCAATAGCAGTGAGCATAGTAAAGATAAAAATGTTGGGGTGAACAATTTTGCTTCTCCTATGGAAGATGATGTGCTAGAGATGTCCCCCGTGAGGAGATTCTTAGATACGAATGCAAATTCTTCCCTTGTCAAATCTTTGGTTAAGAATTTTGAAGGGAGAGACAAAAATAGTAGTGAATCAGGTAAGGGAGGGAGCTCTAGTGGGGCACTCATCAAGCCCATTGCTCATAGGGACTCTGCAAATATGGATGTATCCTATGAGATCTCTCCGTCTAGTGACCCTGGATTGGCTGAGGGAGCCCCCCCTCTTAAAAAATTTACTATTGAGTCATCTATAGCCCTTCCCCCTAAGAAGTTTGTTGAGATTGCAATTAACTATGTTATAGAGGTAATTGTTGCCAACCCTAATAGAGGTGACCCCAACCCTAGTGAGCCATCAGAAGATGATTTTGATGCCATAGGCAATAGTGATAGTTTAAACACATACAAACCCTATACTAGGGATGAGGTGGACCCCAGTCAACTTGATCCCAACAAGGATTTAGACTGTGGGGATGACTCCCAATATGATGAAGACTCTATTGAAGAAGATGATGAGATGGTTGACAGTGAGAACACTGATCATAAACCCAAAAGAAGGAGAGGTAGACCATTAGGGTCCAAAATAAAGGATATTCCAATAGAAGGAAAGCAGAAGAGAAAAAAGATCTCCCCAAATGCTTCAGCAGTTTTAAGACTTCCAAAGAGTTACAACAAATCTCCTAGATATGATGAAGTGCATTTCATGGAACATTAGAGGTCTAGAGTCTCCAAATAGGAAACAAATTGTTAGGAGGTTTCTTAACCAACATAGAGATTCAGATTTTGTGATACTACAAGAATTGAAGGCAACTAAATTTACTCTGGAGGTCAATCTTGATTTCATTTGGAGAGACTGTATTAAGATCTGCTTGGACCATGATAAAGGGAGAGCGGGAGCTAGGCTACTCATCAACCCTAAGTGGAAAGATCACATTATTAGTCAGGGACACTCTCCATGTAATAGAGCAGTTTGGGCTTCATTCAACTTGAATCATTCTGTCATAGGTGTTTGCTCAATTTATGAAGCCAACGATTATAGGGAGAGGATGGAACTATGGGACTAGATTGCCTCTCTTCCTGACATTCCTTGGATTATTGGGGGAGACTTCAACATGATTGAAAACCACAAGGATAAGTCTGGAGGTTTTTCTATGGAGTGGAAAAAGGTTGAGAAACTGCATTGGGAAAGGATGAAGAATTGTAAGAAGCTCTTTGACCCCTTACTTGGTAATAAGCAATCTGCGAGAGGGATATGGTACACTTGGTACAATTACCAGAAAGGAAAAAACAAAATATATTGTAGGTTGGATAGATTTTATGCAAACAAAGATCATTTCTCCTTTACACCGGATGATCATGGCAATGCAGTAACAGTCTAGCCAGTTTCCCTCTCTGATCATCACCCTGTTGTTTCTCTCATTAGGCTTGGAGACACACCAGCCAAGAAGGGGAAAGGTGGAGACAAATTCATCCTCAACACCCATCTCCTTAAGGATCAGGATGTGTTGGCTTCCATTAACATTATTAGGTTGCTCAATAAAAGAAATAAGAATGTGTAATCTCATATCAATAGATGGAATCAAAATGTTAAGAGTTGGCAAAACTTGCTTTAGACTATTCGGTGGAAAAGAGATAAGGATAGTAGATTTCAGGAAAGAGCACTTGCTGATGAGCTACACCAGATTGAAGAGGATATTTAGAGCAACCCTAGTAACCTTGAGTTATCTAGTAGAGTTACACAGGCTAGGGATGCTTTGAGGAGGCACCAACAGGTTAAGATTAGAGGTGCAATAATTAGGGCCCAAAGTCAGTGGATGAAATTTGGTGACAAAGGGTCTAAGTTCTTTTTCAATTTTCTTAGATAGAAGTAGAATAGAGAAAAAATTTATGGACTATGGGTTGATAACTGATGAGGAGGAAGAGTAGAAGTTGGTTTTCTTTGATGTTGGTGGGCTTTTGTTCTCAATGTGCTTCCCAAATCAATCCTTAGGCACAAATGGGATTCTTCTAAACCTTTCTCCTATCTCCTCCTCTTTATTCAACACTGCTTGCACCCTATTGTATTGTACATCACTCCTCCTTACCTTCCATGCTAAGGAATTCAAATCTGAAATGAGGTCCTCTTGTGTGTCACCAAAAATGAACAAGTTTGGTTGTCCAACTGTCTGAATCTCCTCTCTTCCAGGAATGGGCAACTGTTGGAGAACCATGGTTTACCTAACCTTGTTTGTACCTTTAAGGATTTCAATCACATTAATGTGTTGAATGAGCATCTAGACAGGTCTGCAAAGTCTAATGACTGTCCTTCACCTTTCAATAGTGAAAATATCCAAGTTGGATGCAAAGAACGTTGCTTTACTCAAGGCAACTTCTAGGTTCAAATGGTCATTTTGATCAAATGACTTAATGCAATGTTGTAGAGATAGTAGTAGGGTGTCTTAGGTCTTAACTGATCAGTTTTGATGTTTTGAAACAATCATTTACTTCTCCTTCCTTACCGATTTCATGAAATTGTCAAATTGACCCCAAAAAGGCTACTAGAATTAGCCCTAGTTTTTAGTGAAAATTGTTCACCTTGCTCAATCTGCTAAACTTCATGGAAAACCCTTGGATATGTGGTCTATTTATGATGAAGACTCAAGGATTTTTTCTATGGCAAGTACTGTACGGACTGTTTGAGGACTGTCCCACAAAAGAGGCATTTTTCAAGGGTTTTTGAAGGTTTTAGTGAGGGTTTGCAAATTGAAGATCTTCTCCATGATGATAGACCCAATTCAAATGTTTAAACCTTGCTATGACATCTATCAAACACTACCAAGGATCCAAAATCCATCTTATAATATTGTCATTATGTCAAACAAATGCCATACTGCTGCCCTTACACAGAAAAAACAGTCTAGAGGACTGGGACAGCAATGTTTTTAATGTTTTTCATACATTTTCATCATTGGTAAACCACATACAATGAAAGGTTATCAAATACAGATACAAAAATGCCTTGATAGAAGTTGTAACACCCTACAGAACAAATAAGAAGGGATTTCTTATGACTGTTGCTCATACACCCGCCATCACTGCACTTTAGCAGTCTTAAAACTGTTACACCTTCTTTCTTTGTTTTAATTTACTTCTTCACTCTACCCCTAGCCTACAAAAAGGTGTTAATGGCAAGGTAAAATAATACATATATCCTCTTCAAGGATCTTATAAGTTTGAATACTCAAAACAATGCCACAAAACATGACAGCATTCTAAGACTGTGACAGAGGATACACTTTTCTAGGATCCTTATTTAGGTCCTTTACAATCAAATAGTGTACCTTGTCTTCTTAACATTTAAAACACTTTCAAATACATTCCCATGATACATAAAGAGGAATCCATCATTCCATACTGTCCATTGGGAGGTTGGCACTGAGATTTCAACAATGAAATAGTGACACACTGTTTTACAATCTGATTACACCTTTGCTTCTTGCATCCAACCAAGTCATGAGAGAGACAAGGATGGTAAAAGGCAATGATAACTCTTGCCAACTTAGTTCTTCTTCAACATTTCAAAGTACAGTGCTATGAACAGCAAAGTACCATTCAAATAATTTTAAGAATACCCAAGCCAAGTTGATCACTTCACATACTTGCCATGGGTTTACAAACACTTGTGCATTGCTAGAAAAGGAAAATAGATGTATGATATAGTATGTACAGAGGATCCAACAAATTTCCTCAAAGCCATGGATGAAGAGACTTTGAAGAAATCAGTTGGACCATGAATGATCTTCCATTGGAACCACAAAACAATGCCTTTCTCAAGAGCACTTCAAACAAAACTTGTTCCAAACCACTAATAAAACATCAAATGAGATCACACCAATTAAAAATAGGAGTAGTACGGACTCATGAAGCCATGGTACGGACTGTACTCTCAAAAGTGCAGAAAACTAGTGAAAACTCACAAAATACAAGAACAAACAAGTATTTCTTTTATTTTTCCAACATGAAACACACATAAAATGATGGAAAAATGGTTTTTATACATGTGCCAACTTATTGAAGCCTTTGTATGGATAGGTATAGGCTAGAACTAACCAAAACCACCAAAAGTCACTTTTTTGCACTTTTTGACAGCTTTTTGACAATTTTTGACAACTTTTGTTGCTCAAAAAGTTGCATTTTGACTCCCGATGACTTGGCACTCAAACCAATGACTCAAAATCATTAGAAACACTAAATAAACATTCTCCAATGTCTTTCAAGGCTTTACAACATCAAAAATTCAAAAATGCTCATTTGGACCCAAAATTGCCAGTTTTTGGCCCACTGAGCAAAAAACAAAAATCTTGGAAACTCTTAAACACAAATGAGTTCCAAACCTTATTACACCACAAAAAAAACCTATTAAACCTACTAGAAGCATAAAATAAACACACATGCTTAATTTGCAACAAAATGCTATACCTGCTAGGATTTGAGCATTCAGGTGCTCAGGTGCTCCTGCACCAATAACAAGGAGGTAGTGGAGGTAGAAGATATTAAAGAGGCCTTTGCCCTATTCTACAAGGAGCTCTTCTCCTCTGAAGATTCTCCCAATTCACAAAGAGCTAGAGAAAGATGCAGAACACTTATTCCCAGCAGAATAATTGATGAATACTCCCATTCTTTGAAACAAGCTATATCTATGAAGTGTAAAATGCCATTAGAGCCCCTAATAATGACAAAGCACCAGGCCTAGATGGATTGCCTATTGAGTTTTGTAAAGCTAATGAGGAATGGATTAGCCAAGATCTCCATGAGTTGTATGTTGAGGCTCTTGAGAAAGGATCCCTAAGAGACATCATCAACAAAGAGATTATCAAGTTGTTACCCAAAGAGGGGGATAAGACACTTATCAAAAACTGGAGACCTATTACGCTTCCCAATGTGTCATATAAGATCTTGGCCAAAGTTATTTCTCTTACACTAGAAAATGTGTTTCCCAAGTTTATTTGTCCTACTCAAACAGGTTTCAATAAGGGAGGATTCATTCTAGAAAACCTAATAGCTGGTTGGGAAGTGATGGACTGGGCTAATGCTTCCGGGAAAAATATTGCCATGTTCCTCTTAGATTTCGAGAAAGCTTATGATAGGGTTGAATGAGATTTTATATTGATGATGTTAGAAGCTTTCAGATTCCCTACAAAATTCTATCAATTTGTGAAAGTTCTTCTCAAAGATGCTTCCACACAAGTTGAGGTTAATGGCTCACCCACTCAAGTAATTAAACTTGGAAGGTCCATTAGGCAGGGATGCCCCCTTGCCCCAGCCATGTTTTTCATTTCCTTTGATGAATTGTACTACATATTGAGAGACTACACCATTATCCCTAAAATCAGAGGTGTTGTGCTTCCTGATGGGTCAGATTTGGTTAATATTCAATTTCCAGATGATATTGCATTATTTGTAGAACTCACCAAGCAGAACATGGAAGCCCTTGAAATAAAAATCAAGTTCCTTGGTGAGATCTCAAGGGCCAAAATCTCTCAAACTAAATCCACCTTGCTTGGGTGGAGAGAGGACCCTCTGGATTGGTTACAACAATTTGGGTTCCAGTGGGGGGTTCCTAACAAGATTGTCAGATACCTAGGGATACCCTTCTCTATCTCCCCTTCTCTAAAGGAAATGTGGATATGGGTTATAGATAAAATAGAAAATAAATTAAATAAGTGGAACAATAGATATCTATCACTTGCTGGCAAAGTGCAAGTTTTCCAAAAGATTCTATCTTCATACAACATTTACGATTCATCTGTCTAGATGTTTTGTAACTATTGGATCCTTGAAATCTATAAAGTTATAAGGAAGTTATTATGGTCTGATGGGAAATGAAACAATAAGATACATTTAGTTAAATGGGGTTGGTGTCATAATGAGAAGAGATTGGGAGGGCCCAGACTAAAGGATCTGAGACTCCAAGGGATTGCACTTGTTGCAAAATGGATCTTTTAGGCATTTGAAGGCAGTGAACCATGGAAAGTCTTGGTTAGAAGCAACATTATGAGGGTTGTACCTAAGGGGGCTAAATCTTGGAAGTCTTTTCCCTTTGTGACCTATGGTTGGAGGTTTCCTAGTCTCAATACAAGGTTCGTGTGTCTTTAAATCTATCTGGAGGGCTTGGGAAATAGTTAGACCATTCATCACCAATAGTAGGGCCAGCAACAATGATCACATTCATGGAGAGAGATCTATCTATTGGAACCTTTTCCACTCCTCCAAACATCTTGCACTTACACAAGGTTGTTATGTCAGAGCATGGGCTAACAAAGGTATTTGTTGCTTTAAAAACATTATTGATAGTGATATACTTATGAGTTGGGAAGCACTTATTGCTAAGTATGATCTTCCAGATTCCCAAAAAAGAACTTACAATATGGTTAAAAATGCTTGTGTTGTTCTCCTGTTGCCAAAAATTTGTAATGTGGATATTAACAGATTTACTGCTTATAAATGGAATAATGATATCCTTATTTCTAATGTCAAGTCTATCATTGTATATAATACTCTCTCTTGTGAAAAGTCTATTGTCAATCATGCTAATACTTTGTGGTATGCAGATTTATCTTTAAAGCAGTGGCAGAAGTATTCATAGGATTATGGAACAGTCCTATTGTTCCTAAGAAAAAATGTTTTAAATGGCTGATGTTAGTTAACAGGCTTCCTTTCAGGAAAGATCAATCCAATATTGATATGTGCAATATATGTAGAGTGCTTGAATCTGTTAGACACATCTTATTTGAGTGCATTATTGCTAAAGAAATCTGGTTGATGTTTGGTATTTCTATTCCTAACCAAGTTAATATTATGGACGTTCTTACTAGTTGCATCCATGGTTTGAAAAAAGACTACTAATCTATTTTGGCATATTATTTCTACTAATATCTTATGGTACATTTGGAAAATTAGAAATGAAGATAAATTCCAAGGTAAAACTAGGGCCCTTACTGAGTCATTTCATGGACTCACTCTTCATTACATTATTTTGCAGGTCTTTGTAACTATGAGGATATAGAAGAACAAATTTATGCGGTTTCTCAAAGATGGTCATGCTACTATGTTCGTATATGAGCTAGATAATGGATTTGAATGGAGGTAGGTTGTAGGAGACCACACCTCTTTTGCCACTGCAATGGATAATCTTGGTACTGAGATTTGGAAATCTAGAAACCCAACAATAGAACAGATCCAGATGTTGACTCAGTTGCATGAGGGAAGGAAGACAATCTGGATGGAAAGCCCTTTGGGGTGGACAGCTTGGATGGAGCCCTGTCAGGATCATCTTCAAAAGTATTGAGATGTTGTTTGGTTATTTTTGTTTGAACATGAACATTATCTATGTATACTCTTTTCGCTTGGACACATCATAGAATAGACTATGTATAGGATTATGTTGTTTATAATGTGCATGCAAAATTGTTAGTAGTCATTGATCGGATCTATGTAGGTTAGGATTGTTGGTTTTGAGGCATGACCTCACGTTATTGCTAAAGCTATACTTTTTATAAGTTTACTCTTTATATTTAATATAAAAAAAAAATAGTTGGATAAATGAAAATTAAACAAATATAAAATTCATTTAATCAAGTGGACATAAATAGGTGTCTACAAAAAGGATAAGGACTAATAGCATGATGCCCCAGTCATAGGTGAGATGAGGAAGCATGACACGGAGGTAGTCTAATTTAATTAATTTTAGACATCTACACATTTAAATGAGGGTTTTGGGGGGAGTTTCAAGAAATGACCTAGTGGGACAAAACAAACCTCTCCATTAGATCCAGGTTGGCCGAGAAACGAAAATTGATATAAAATTTGTCCTATTTTGTCATAGTTGAAAATATTGCAAATTTTTTTTAGTACCATGGCCTCAACGACTGTCAAATTTGTGATAGTCGGATCTGCAGAAAATAAAAATAATATTTTGTACCTGTTGGCATAAAAAATCTTTTTAACCTGCAAAATTTTAAAAAAAAGGGTGGGGGGGGGAAATGTTAGGGGGGTCGGCTTTTGAAAAGCGAAGAATATATATATATATATATATATATATATATATATATATAAAATTGGGTGGGAGTCGGGCCACCACTCTCGGCCCCTGTACCCACCCCTTGCAACCTGCAGTAGAGGCAGTGCCAGCAGGTACTGTCGAAACTATCGATAGTACTTGTTGTCGGTAGAGACTCCGGCCCCCACCGCCAGTGGATGGGATACCACTGTGCGGTGGTTAAATAAAAAAATACCGCCATTAAAAATTAAATTGCCAATTTTTAATAAAAACAATAAAATCCACCAAAATGGTTATTACAGACAGTGTCTAATGGAATTTTTGGTTTTGAAGGGTTAAACCAAATTTTATATTGATTTCGGGTCCACAATATTAGAAATTTGGAAAATGGGATTTTTTGAAAGAAAAAAATGGCTAACGCCTTTGGAATGGAAAATTTAAAAATCCACAAATTATTGTCATATAAGGAAATGGGTTGATTTTATTCAACGAAGCATAACTTTCACCAGGGAAGTCCATTTTTTGACTTCTTATACTTATTGGAAAGATGAATCTGAGTAATATAGCTTGGTATTGGTTTGGTTCCCTGATTTTGCCATTTTGACATGTTTTTGGAGCCTAGAAGCTAGATGTTCTCCTTTTCACAATTTTGGTCATAACTTTTGCATACAAAATCAGATTTTGGATTTCGAATAAATGTTGGAAAGAATATTTAGTCTAGTACAATGTGGTGCTACTATTTTATCAGTTTGATGAGTTTGGAGAGGTGTGCACTTGATTGATCACTTGTAGGTGCTTGAGATTCAGGGTGTGAGTGTGAGTGCATCTAGACTGAGTCATGAGATGAAACCTTGAGGGAGTACATGTTTTTATTAGATATTTATGATGCTACAGTTGATTATCAAATTTGGCGCTCCTTGGTACGGGTTTATAGGTGTTTTTCAAAGTTGGACTTTGATGGTGACAGGTACGTAGGTTGTTCTCAATTTGAGGACATGGTTGGACATGGTTTGAGACTTGGAGTTTCATGTGGGTGATAGGTTAGTGTAGATGCAATGTTGATGATGATTATGGTGTCATGGGTATGCAGATACATGTTATACATTAACACAACATAGTCATGTTTGTGGTGATTTGGTTAGATGTTAGGAGGTTTTTCTTATCTCCTTGATGCTTATTTGGTTCCTTGACTATGGTACTTTGTTGTGGACATTTTTGGTGAATCAAATCGGATGTTGATTTGGTGTTTGATTCTTGTGGTCTACATGATTATTCTCTTTGATATCTTTGTTTGCAGTTTACTAATGTGATGATGAGTTTGCATGTTCAATTATTAGATCTTTGAGTTATGGAGGTTGTGAATTAACTACCCATTCACTTGCAGTGGGTGACTTGATGTGGATTGTCTATATCCACATGATTGATTTATTGTGGTGCATACTTGTTAGTTGGCCTTGTCTGTGGTCATTTATACATTTTCTTTGGGATGAGAGGATGGATGATGTTTATAGTACCTAGATGGTGTTGGGACTTGTAGCATGTGGTTTATCACGATGTCATGATAGCTTGGTTATTCATTGGTTACACTTTTAGTGAGATATTTTAACAGTGATGTATTGACGGTGTAGGATTGATTCCTTATTGGTGGTTTTGTTGGCAGTTGTATGTATCTTCTTATTTGAGGATCATGGTTACTTTGAATTTCGAGAGCTCATGATGTTGACTTTTGATTTCTTTGATTGTTAGAGGGATTTGGTTGATTCTCATGTCAGAGGATGGTTTTATCATGATGTCATGGATAGCTTGGTTACACTTTCAATGAGAGCTTTTGACAGTGATGATGTGGCAGTGTAGGACTAGTTCCTAATTGTTTGTTGGTGGTTTTGCATCTTATTGTCTTAGAGTTCATGGTTTACTTGATTAGTTGTATGTGTGTAGACCTAGTTGATCTTCATTTAGGAGATGGTATCACAATGCTATGAAGAGTTGTGTATCACAGTTCAATGGGAGTAGTAGTGATGTGTAAATTCACCATTGGATGGTGGATGATCTTCTTTGTGTGTAGATGTTTGGAGGATTCCTTAGATCCTATTGCTACAAAAGGGTCTTTCACATTTGCAGGTACATTGATGGGAGATGGTGATCTTCATGATATTTGAGGATGTTGACATCTTCAGGGCTCAAGGAGTCCTTGGTTGAGGTGTGGTTTATGCTTTCTTTTGATATGTTATCCTTGTTTGATAGGATGATTGATATTATGTCATGGTACACTCTTGATAGCTAGCTTAGAGTTTTGGCATGATATGGTTATTTGATATGTTCATATGGAGCATGTTATCTCTTTGGAGGAGATGGTTAGATCATGTTGTCATGTTTATGTTCCTGATTCTACAGTTGGAGCTTTGATATTGATCTTGGTGGTTCTCTTTTTATTGGGTACATGATCATTTGCTTGATTACTTCATGGTGATGCTATGTTGCATTTGGAGTTTGGCATGGATTGATTGGTTATAGGTACTGTAGTCACATAAATCTGTCCATTTTAATTAAATGAATATTTTCTATTTATTTGATTAAAAATCCACTAGCCATCAATTAATTAAATTAATATTTAATTAATTCATCTTCAAACATTCTCCTATTAATTAAATAAATTATTCAATTTATTGTAATTAATTCATTAAACCAAATTCACAATCAACTAAATGAATAAACCCTATTTATTCAATTTAATCCCCTTTCTTCTTTTAAATAAATTAAATAAAACATTTATTTAAATCATTAAAACCCCTCCCACTTGCATTCTCCTAAAATGCAACTTGCGCCTATTTGTTGAAATAAATGAATTTTATTTTAATAAAAATCTTATTTTCCCTCACCCACCAAACCCACTTGCAAATCCTAACCCCCTTCTAGATTCTTCTAACCCCTTCCTAATTAACCTAATCCATCCCCTAAATATTGTCACATTCCTAAGCAACTTGGAGTCACTTCTCAAAGACTTCAAAGTCTTTGAAAAGCATTAAATGTTTTGTGTGTTCAACAATTTAACCTCTAAAGTCTTCCAAACCACTTATGGCTCTTACATGACCATTAATGGTTAAATCCACTTGCACCCATGGTTAGGGACTTTGACCCCTAACTCAACCCTCATGTAACCCATGTGTCTTCTCAAACATTTATTGCTTTGACCATGATTATCCTCACTAACTCTTGCACAAGAGTTTATCCATTGGATAAAAGCATTATTCTTTGAGTAATGAATTTATTCACTCAACCCAACCTTAACCTTAACTCCCAAGTTAAGCCTCAAGTAATGTCAAGCATTTAATGCTTCTTCCCTCTCCTCTCAACCCCTCTCATGTTGACACTTGTCATCCTGGGATTGGGTTGAAAGCCCTCACATGGATTGAATATCATTCAATCCCGACCCTTGTTGAGATTACTCAATCTCAACCATCCATTGCTCCATTTTTCCTATAAATAGAGCTCATTTCTTCATACTCCAGATCTTGAAAACTTGTATGCATTACATTATAGCAATTTTTAGAGAGCATTAGATAATCAATCATATTCACTCTTTTGTTTTAAAATCAACACTAGCTAATTAGATAATCTCTTATTTTAGCTCTTGTTCACATTTGTATAACATTTTAGATTAATCATCTTTTCATCTTGAAACTTGGAGAGGAGAGGAACAAGGAAGGAGAAGCTACCAGCATGGTAGAGAGCATATGGAGATGTTTAGTTACCTTTTGTAGAATCCTTAAGCTTTCTATTTGTTTAGTAGTGTCTTTCTTGATATGCTTGCTTAGGATAGTATTCAATCTTTGATTTGCTAACACTAACAACTAACTCTTGTCTCTTGTGTTTCCTTATGTGTGTTTAGCTATCAAACCAGGTTTTAACTAATCCTTCCTTTTTGTAGAGCATCATTTAGTTACCTTTTCTAGATTTCTTAAGCTTTCTATTTGTTTAGTAGTGTCTTTCTTGATATGCTTGCTTAGGATAGTATTCAATCTTTGATTTGCTAACACTAATGACTAACTCTTGTCTCTTGTGTTTTCTTGTGTGTGTTTAGCTATCAAACTAGGTTTTTACTAATCCTTCCTTTTTGCAGAGCATCGGGTACTCATGGATACATGGAGACATAGGTGATGCGAGTATTCTCTTGTGATTAGAGATATATATTGAGATGGTTGATGGTTTCAGCAAGAAGTCTGAGGAGCATTCACCTGGTATGTACTTGAGAGGAGATTATTCTTAGATGAGTCATGATGACTTGGATGTCTTGGAGGAGAACTCTCATTCCCCACTCTTGGTCTACTCGACAATTTACTACTTGAGAGGTATTGCCTATTGTTTCCTTCCAAGTGCATTATGTTTCTGCTTATCTTTCATAGATATGGATCTTGAGCTATGGATATGTTTAGTTCTGGAGGGTTCATTTGAGAGATGTATAGCAATGGTTATCTCCTTGTGCATATGGTTTGATATTATGATGTCATTTTTAGGATGTCAGGAGATGTTTTAGTGGGTTGATTTCCTTCATTGGGGATGGTTTTATGAGTTTGATCTTCTTGGTTATGAGAGGCTTACATCCATGTTGGCATTACATGATACTTATGTTTGTTTGATGTAAGAGATTGAATGAGGGTTTTGGGTGTGGTTTTGGCTTCTCTTTTGGGGTGTTTTGGAGAGGATCATACTTGACATAACATTGCTTATTTGAGGTGTTGGTAGAAGGGTCGCATGTTATGGTTTACAGGTTGTCTCTCTTCATTCTATGTGTTCTCTCTTGTTTGGGAGGATAGTGACATATTGTGGGAGAGTATGCAATAGTTGGGTTGCATGTGTGGATAATTGTGAATGTTCTTTGTACTACATGTTTTGATTTTATTTATCACACCTTGATATGAGAAGTTATTGGTAGACTTGATATGCTTTGAGATTCAGTTCAGATTTGGTATTACCCATGTAGTGGGAGTTCCTGGATATGTATGTGTAGACACCCAAAATTGTCATGTCTAATTAAATAAATATTTTATTTATTTAATTATCTAAGCCTATTTCTTCTATTAATTAAATAAATTTTATTTATTTAATTAATTCATTTATCCTCTTCTAGCCTTATTTCTCATTTAAATAAATACATTTATTTATTTAAATTATCCCTTTCCTAAATTAAATAAATATTTTATTTATTTAATTGTCCTACTTCTTCTATTAATTAAATAAATCTTTATTTATTTAATTAATTCATTATCTTTTTCTACACATGACACATGTCATTCATCTCTTATTTCCTACACTACCTACCTCTTTCATTATTTTGGTATTTCTTATACCTACCCTCTAATCCTAGCCGACCTCTCTTTTTACACCTCTCAATCTTAACCCTCCATTTCATATTGTGTCTTCTATTTAAGGAGATGCTTTCTTCATTTGATGGACCCTAACTACTTGATCAATTGACTACATTACAATTCTACTTGCAACCACATTCCGTTCTTTGTTGAGCTCTTGTGCATACAAAAATCTGAGAGCAAGCATATCAAACAAGATAAATGGAGATAGGAAGAATGGAGATCAAAACCCTAGTGGACATGTGATGGTATAATCTTTGTGATTTTGAGTTATTTGCATTGTCTTAGGTTATCTTCATATGTTATGGTGGATCTTTGTTCATTGTTAGGCTAGGGTTTAGTGGTTGAATCCATTTTAGTCTTTCAATTATTGTTGTTTATTGCTATCCATTTTCACCATATACATTTTGGCACGCCCGGTGGGACACTTGTCCCTTTGCATTTAACATTTTTGTTGCAGATTTTGCATTTGTGAAGTTGCAGATCGGACGATTTCGACGACATTTTAGGTTTTTTTCCGCGTCTGCGAATGTTCGGATCGCGTTTTTGTATTTCAGAGGCGTCTGTGATATCTTGGATCGCGTCTGTGTTTCTGTCATTTTTATTTTTGCAGGTTTCCGAAAGTCGCGTCTGTGATCCCGAATCGCGTCTGTAAACCATCTGATCGCGTCTGTAGAAGAAAGAGGCATCTGTGTTCTTAGATCGCATCTGAGAATCACAGAACCGCGTCTGTGTCAGACAGACGCGTCTGTGTCTGGTATAACAGCGTCTGTGTATTCTGTTTTGCAAATTTTTCAAGTTTTTCGATTCGGGTTTTCGGATTTTGTACTTAGGGTTTCAGATCTGGTTTATTTTCGGCTAACCTTTGCAGATCTAGCTAACCTAGTTTGTGCAGCTTGCTTTGGAGGCAAATACGTTTTTGTTGAAGGCCCCTTTTCACAAAGTCTTTTTGGGTTTTCTTAAAATTTACCTAACTTGTGTGCTTGCAGGAAGGGGTTATCACTTGAAACAACCCAAACTACTAACAATTTTGTTGCAGGGCCTTGGCTAGGGTTTTTGTAATTTTATTGTGTGCCTTGTTTTCATAGCTTAGCAAACACTTCAATTGGTGCACTAAAAATTGAACCATTGTCTTTTGTGTCTTGAGCAATAGGCTCTTTTTGTTTACTCTTTAGAGGGCCTGTCTTCCCGTGTGGTCATTAGGACTACTAGTGAGAAGAGAACGACCCAAGTGGTAGCAAAAGAAAAGCCATCTTCTTCCAAGCCACTATAATCAAATGTATTCATGGTGAAAACTATGAATAACATGTGCTGATTAGTTCATACCGACACTATGTCTCCCCATAAACCCGTTTGATCAAATTTATTTGATCATTTGTAGGGCATAACCCCTACCGGCTGGGAGCCTTCTGTATTTACAGAGCTGAAAGTGCCGCATGTATGGCCACACGAGCGGATGCCCTTACTAGCACCATTTTGTTTTAGATGCCCAAATCCTTCTAATTGTTGAGGCAGGAGGTCGGACCTCTGGTAGCGGCCCACACACATACGGTTCTTAGTAGAGATACAAAGTTCGCCATGGGGAGTTTTCATGGGGACTGATGCTTGGCTGACCCGAGAAGTGAGTGCCGAGGGTGGAGCCAGTGAGGTCAAGCATCTAAGTATCCGCTCTGAATAGCGTAGCCTCGGGGGTAAAACCCCATGTGGGATCAACAATTATTGTCCTGGCCAGCCATAAGAATTGTGCTTGACTTATGATAAACATTCAAACAATCAAGACAAAACAGCAAAATATTGTGTCTTTTGTGTCTTCAAGTGTATGCAAAAACTTTTTACATCAAACAACACACTTTTTGGAGTCTAAACAGTCTGCAAACATTGGGTCATCAACACTGTGTCCTCTTGTCACGAAAAATAGTCGAAAAATCAGATTTGGTCACAGCAAAACAAATTCACAGATAGGAAAGATTGCACTAAGGTTACAGAAACGCGTCTGTGTCTGTTAAAACAGCGTCTGTGTCTGATAAACGCGTCTGTGAAATACAGAATAGCGTCTATGTTTTTATCAGCGTCTGGGTAGAACAGAGACACGTCTGTGTCTGGAAATCACGTTTGTGAAGTATACAGGCGCGTCTGTGTCCACAATTGCAAAAAACTGTTACAGTCCCAGCAAATTTCAAACAGGAAATCTCAGAATCACGTCTACGTCAAACAGAATAGCGTCTGTGTCTTAAAACCGCGTCTGTGAAGTATACAGAGGCGTCTGTGTCAGGATTTGAAAAGTTTAACAGTCAAGCGAACAAAGAAATCAGTTTTGGCATACTTGAGCTTCCTAGGTTGTCTCTTCAGACTTCATCTAGCATTCAGCCTGTTCTAAGGTCTTACACAGTCCATCATTGCTTCATACCTCATTTTACATTCATACTTGTCTAAACTTGAGTCAAAAGGTCACTTGCTTGTCCTCATCATACTTTGTCAATACACTACATACTACAACACTTTGCTAAGTGGTCCCTCATCAAGGTTTCTTACCTTTGGGTCTCATTTGGTCTTACTTAGAGTCAAGGTCAGCTTACCTCATCAAGAGAAACTATCCTCTCTTTGGAAGTCACACCTACTCTACTACATACATACTTGGTCTCACACTTTGGACATTGCAAGTAAACTTCAGATTCATTTACATTCCATACAACTCTTAGTCTTCCATACTCTTGTCATTTTCGTCTAATTTCTCACATATTGCTAAACGCCTAGTTCATGGTTGAAACCCGTCTTCAAAAATCTAGGAGAATAGCCAAAGAAGCTCAAGGGTCCGTAAACATGAGTTCTTATGAGTATGACAATGATGTCTTCTACAATCCTGAGCACACTACATTACCAGACATGAATGTTTATAGACACAATCCAAATGTGGAAAGCGCAAATGCTATACACAACGCTACACACAATGATAATGTGGACAATTCTTCAATACTATCAGCAGACATACAAGAATCTATAATGGACCCTCAATTCAATAGATTGGTTGAAGAGATAATGAGGAGAGATCGTCAATACTTTCTAAACATGATGGCACAAAGTGGAGCCAAAATCCCACATGATTTTGACTTATCTCAACTTATGGAAAGTAGACCTTCACAACAAACTCGACCAAATAGTGGAGGACCAAATAATATGATGCCGGAGTCACCATTAGTTTTGCTTCAGAAACTAGCAATCCCACATATACAAGCTCAAATGCATGATACTTACGCTCAAAGACCATCATGGAGGCCTTATGTTCAAACACATGCTCAAGATATGGGTCAACCAAGACAAATGGATACTCAAGGACTTCCTCAAAATTTTGACACAAGGAGACCTCATGCCAAAATTGGGGGCAACACAATGGAAAATGAAAGGCCCATTGAATATGGTTTATATACACAAAACAGATATGGGGTCCCTCAACAAGAAATTATGCAAAGCGCTCCATACATGTCGCAACAATATAGACCTCCATATGGACATGTTTACGATCAATATCATCCATATATGCAACAAGTTCCTCCTCAAATGGGTGTTTCAAACATGGGACATGCTATAAGAAATCCATCTCCTCCCAAAAATAATTTGGAGCAACAAATTAGAGATCTACAAAAGAAAGTGGAAGACATGGGCACATCAAAACCCACATATACTATGAGAGATATATGCCCTTATCCCTTTGATAAGAGCATTCCAATGCCTCCGTTTCCTCCGCACTTTGTAACACCAAAATTCGACAAATATAGAGGGAGAGGAGACCCCAAGGCACATATAAGACAATTCTTCACAGCTTGCATTGAGGTAGCAGCAGAAGAAACATACTTAATGAGGTTGTTCCCACAGAGCTTAGGAGATCAAGCGATGGAATGGTTTTCTCAATTACCTCCTGGTATTAAGTCATGGGGCGACTTGGCAGAGGCATTCATCCAACATTTCTCTTACAACATTGAAACAGATGTCTCAGTTACTACCTTGTGCAATACGAAACAAAAAGAAGGAGAATCTTTTGCGTCATTTTTGCAAAGATGGAGAAACTTAGCTAGTAGATGCTCTTGTGAAATCCCGCAAAAACAAATGGTGGAAATGTTCACACAAAATGTTAACAAGGCTATTGGCTATGATCTCAGAAAAGCTTGTTTGTCTACATTTAAGGATGTCATTGAAAAGGGCCTAGCAACAGAAAAGGTCTTGATTGAACAAGGAGTTATCAAACTATTCAAAGAAAACAAAGAGGACTTTAAGGGAAAGGACAAACCAAAGTTTTGGAACAAGAACAAGAATACAGTTAATGATGGCATTGTTGATGCCAACACAGTGAGACCAAAGTTCGTCTTTTCTGGATCAAGTTCTACCAACAATCAAGTGAATAATCAAACGGCTGCTAAACCACGAAGGAAGTACACTCCATTGGGAGAACCACTTGAATCAGTATTCAAAAAGCTTGTAGCAAACAAGGTGATCACGGTCCTAGATTTTCCTCCATATGAACCAAAGGTAAAACCGAATTGGTGGAATGATGATGAATATTGCGAGTTTCATAAGAGCAAGGGTCATAAGACAAGTAATTGCCATCGATTGAAAAACATTGTACAAGATCTCATTGACAGAGGAGATATTGAGATTGAGGGACATTCATCTAACCAAGAGCATGAGGTGTTTAAGGAACCATTCCCAAAACATGACAAGGGAAAAGGCAAAGTCACAGATGATCAAGCCAATTACACCAGAACATCTTACAATTATGATTCCACTATTAATCACATCTCAATGGACAATCATATTTCTACCATTACTATCAAAAATAAAAATCCTGAGAATCCTCCTCAGCGACCTAAAATTGTCCTAAAAGGTGTGGGATCTTCGTCCACATCTACCTCCGAATGTCATGTTACAACCCGTCGAGGTAAGATCACATTGCCAGGTACCTTTACTAAGAATACCAATCTTCCGTCAACTAAGCCTGAGTACGATCTTGTAGAGCAATTAGGGAAAACACCCGCACTCATCTCTATTCTTGAGCTCTTACGTATATCTCCTGCACATAAAGCTATCCTTGATAAAACCTTGAGAGATACTGCTGTCCCTACTGATCTGAACGTGGATCAGTTTCAAGCCATGGTGGGATACCTATCTGTTTCACACTCCCTCACATTCACAGAAGCCGATGACACCTCCATAAGTCAGCCTCATAATGCACCTCTACATATTGAAGCCTTCATACATAAACACCGAATAAAACGAGTCCTGATAGATGGAGGAGCAGGTCTTAATATTTGTACATTAAGCACCATCAGACAATTGGGATATTCTGACAAAGCTGTGAATTCTACAAACCAAATCACTATTAAGGCTTACGATGATGAAGAGCGTTCATCCAAGGGCACAGTCATCTTACCACTAAGAATAGGGCCAGTCACAAAGGACGTGATTTGTCAAGTCCTGGATCTAGACCTCACGTATAACATATTGCTAGGACATCCGTGGATTCATGAAATGAGAGCAGTCCCATCAACGTACCATCAGTGCATAAAATTTCCTCATAATGGAGTCGAGGTAACGGTCAATGGTGATCCAAATCCATTCATATATTGCAATAACTTGAGATCACATACTGAGACTATCATTCCTAGCAATCGTGAAGCTACTCCTTCTTCAGCATATATTGATCCTGAGTCATTAAAGCCCTCGACATCCAAACAAGGTGAACTTAGAGCCAAGTTTCAAGACAAAGGCATGGGAGAATACACTCTGAATCAAACAATGTTCTTACGACAAGTCATGAACTCCCCCAAGGAATATGGGAGGCCACATCCTAATAAGCAAATCTCCATCATGCTACTCAAATGGGATCCTACCGTCTTTCAAAAATGGGGTGAACTAGAGGAAGAAAATTTATATAAAATGCTATATAAGGACGCTGAAGATGATACACATGATCAAATTATAATACCCTGTGAAAACTATGGTAAAGGTTTCAAAATTCTGCAGAGATTCGGGTATGATGGAAAAAGTCCTCTCGGACTACGCAAAGAAGGTGTCATGGAGCCTCTACAACCTGAGCTTAATACAAGAAGGGAACGCTCCAAGGGGCTTGGTTTTCTAAATCCCAAGATTCACAATAAGAGAACAAAACAGATATGGCGAGTCAAAGTGGCTGAAGTTCAACAAGAGGATAATTATTCCATAGACTCCCATGAGTGGGAATGGGGTTCAGACAAATCCTCCAGCGACTATGAACTCAATGAGACATTTAGAGAGCCAGATGAACTAACAGAGGAGGAGGAGTTTTACAAGAAATTCAGAGTTGGTCAAGAACCGACCCATAAGGATCCCGCACAAGCTTCGTTTCAAGGCCCTAGGTCAGGATCACATAGGATGAGGACACCTGTCCCTGAGGGTGCTACTAGTGATGATAATTTGGACTCACTCACGATCGACACTGATGAGGAGAGTGCCATTGACGACCTCGATAACTACCTTGACATACCTGAATATAACCACATCTTCACTATTAGCCTTGCGGACTCTAAAAACACTAAAGACCTTCCCCTCGTTCACCCCCAACTCATTGACTGGGATCAGGATGGAGCACCACAGTTTGATACATTTCAAAATGACGAAGCTATTGTCGATTATCTAGGCATTCGCGAAGATCTTCCTCTTGGAGACCATAAAGCAGGATACGCCATAGAGCTAAATAACATGGCATACTTTGGTGAGGGTGTCGGGCCTTCTAGTCGCAAAAATGTGAAAATAAAAACAAAACAAGGGTCTTATGGCGAAAACCACACTGTGGCGCTCTCTGACTCTAAAAAAGTAAAAAGAAAGGACGTATCTGAAGGTGAAAACCTCTCTGAGGCGCCCGAAGATGGAAGGCTTGACATTCTCCCAACATCATACGAGGAAAAATCATCCATGTTGGTAGAGGAGACTATAAGGACAAACATTGATACAGCAGAGGTTCCACACAACATATTTTTGGCTCAATCATTGACAGAGGCCGAAAAAGCAAGGTTCATAAGCTTCTTTAAGGAACGACAAGTCAACTTCGCATGGTCTTATGCTGATATGCCTGGACTAGACCCCGACTTAGTAATGCATCATTTAACAGTCAAACCGGGGGCAAAACCAGTAAAACAGAAATTGAGGAAAATGCATCCACAAGTGGCATTATTCGTCAAGGCAGAGCTCGAGAAATTACTAGATGTCGGATTCATATGCCCAATTGATTATCCTGAATGGATTTCCAATTTAGTACCTGTCAGCAAACCAGATCGCAGCATCCGAATATGTACAGACTTCAGGGATATCAACAAGGCTTGTCCAAAGGATGATTTCCCACTACCAAACATTGATTTAATTGTTGATCTCATAGCAGGCCATGAGATGTTATCTTTAATGGACGGATTTTCTGGATATAATCAGATCAGGATTGCACCTGAAGATCAACATAAAACATCATTCACTTGTCCATGGGGAACCTTCTGCTGGAATGTCATGCCCTTTGGGCTGAAAAATGCAGGTGCCACATATCAACGAGCCATGACTACTATCTTCCATGATCTCATGCATGTAACGGTGGAAGATTATGTTGACGACCTTTTGGTTAAATCAATAGACAGAAATACACACTTGGACATACTTTCAGTTGCTTTTGATAGGCTGAAAAAATATAAGGTAAGATTAAATCCAAAGAAATGTGTCTTTGGAGTAACCTCCGGGAAGCTCCTAGGATTCATTGTGTCTAAAAGAGGAATAGAAGTGGATCCAGCGAAAGTCAAGGCTATCTTGGACATGCCGCCACCCAAGAATATTAGTCAACTTCGGTCTTTACAAGGGAGACTCCAGTCCATACGAAGATTCATAGCACAACTTGCAGATAAGTGCAATCCTTTCTAGCACCTGCTACACAAAAACATTAAGTTCAAATGGGATGAGAACTATCAACAGGCTTTTCAGGCACTTAAAGACTATCTTTTGAACCCGCCAGTTTTGATGCCACCAATTCAAGATCAACCATTGCTACTTTACATATCAGCTACTCCGACAGCACTGGGGGCACTCCTAGCACAGCAAATACCTGACGGCAAGGAAAAAGCAGTCTATTATATCAGTCGCACATTGGTGGGATATGAGCTAAACTACACACCAATTGAGCGTGCATGTCTCGCTGTGGTCTTCGCTTCACAAAAATTATGACATTACATGCTTACTCACAAGACCAAGTTGATTGCCAGAATTGATCCACTAAAATATCTACTCAACAAAGCTACACTTACTGGGCGACTGGCCAAGTGGGTAATGATTTTGAGTGAATTCGACATTGAATACGTGGACAGAAAAGCCATAAAAGGACAAGCCATCACAGATCAATTGGCAGATGCTCCCATGATAGATGATGTTCCTTTACAGTCAGAATTTCCAGATGAGTCCATTCTAACAATATCCCCTGCAAAGCCATGGCAACTATACTTTGATGGCTCATACACACAGCATGGGGCAGGAGCGGGTATACTCTTTATAACTCCCCAAGGTGATTCTATACCAAAGTCATACCACTTATCATTTCCTTGCACCAACAATATAGCGGAATATGAGGCATTAACAACGGGGCTAAGAATTGCAGTTCAGTGGAAGATCCAGGAACTTCGTGTTTTTGGCGATTCTCAACTTGTCATCCGTCAAGCAACCGATGATTATCAAACAAAAGATGAAAAGCTAATGCCTTACAAACAACTGGTAGATGATCTGAAACAGCACTTTGCAAAGATAGAGTTTGAGCAGATACCAAGAGAACAGAATCGTGCTGCTGATGCCATGGCTACAATTGCTTCGCTCATTGACCTACCGCAAAATGAGACCTGCTATGAGTTCCTGGTGGACAACCTACTGATTCCGTCATATGAGAGCACTCCTACGGAAATGATATGTGTTGTTGGTCCTGAATCCCAATTATATGGTTCCATATTCACATACCTTCGCGACAACATCTTACCTCCCGATTTATCGAACAACCAACGCCGCACTTTCATCCGCCAATCCTCCCGATATGTTATCCTAGTTGATATCCTATACCGACGAGGTCTAGATGGCACCCTCCTTAGATGTTTAGAGAGTGACGAAGCTCAGATTGCGTTACGAGAAGTGCACGAAGGGATATGTGGTCCGCATACTAGTGGTCCTACCTTGGCCAAGAAACTCATCAGGACTGGATACTATTGGCCTACTATGGAAAAAGATGCATATCAGTTTGTCAAGAAGTGTAAGCAGTGTCAAATACATGGAGACCTCATACATGCACCAGCGCAGGAACTACAGCCACTTGCATCTCCTTGGCCCTTTTGTCAGTGGGGACTCGATCTCATAGGCAAGATTCATCCTCCTTCTTCCAATGGACATAAATTCATTATCACAGCCACAGAGTATTTCACAAAGTGGATTGAAGCCGTGCCTCTCACACAAGTTACTGGGAAACAAATCGCTACTTTCATCCTGAACTACATCATTTGCCGATACGGGATTCCTACTTCCATTATCACTGACAACGGGCGTCCTTTCAAGAATCAGGATGTTCGTGAACTCTGTGAGCGCTTCCATATCTCTCATCGTTTCTCCACACCATATTACCCCCAAGGTAATGGCCAGGCTGAGGCGTCTAACAAAACAATTCTCAAAATACTTAAAAAGACAGTCGACGATGCTGGCCGTAACTGGCATGTCCAACTCAATCCTGCACTTTGGGCCTATCGTACCAGTGTCCGCACACCTACAGGAGCTACACCTTACTCACTTGTCTACGGTGTTGAAGCCATCTTGCCTATTGAGGTTGAGTTACCTTCTTTACGGGTCTCCTTGAGAAACATAATCAACGATGAAGACTACAGGGTCTCTCGCTTACAAGAACTAGAACTGCTGGAGGAACGACGACACACTGCTTTTAATCATCTCAAGGCTTACCAACAATGAATGAGTCGCAGTTACAATCACAAGGTCAAGCCTCGCACATTTGAGGTAGGTGACTTAGTCCTCAGAGAGAACCCCAAGAATCAGCAAGATAGAGAAAAGAAGGGCAAATTTGAACCCAACTGGCTTGGTCCTTACATCATCACAGCAGTATATGGATCTGGGGCATATCAGCTCTCAACTACAGAAGGTGAACCCTTGGAGGATCCTATCAATAGCATGCACCTTCGCAGGTTCTACACATAGCTTTTCGGAATATCCTAATCCAAAAATACAAAAAAATCAAAAAAATTCAAAAAAAAAAAAAAAATCGTTACTTGGTGAAAACCTGGCAAACAGGCGCCTTGTGACAACAAAAAAATTGAAAAATCCAAAAAAGTAAAGAGAAATAATTTCGTCCAATGGTGAAAACCACTTCGGTGGCGCCCTGGGCAAGTACCATGGTGAAAACTGGGTCACTAGCGCCATGCGTAGGGACTTTGCTCCTCCCTCCTTCAGGATTCACTTTCATCCTTTCACTTTGCACACACTCACAACCTATTCACTCACAATAAACTTGCCCATTCCCATCATGGCTTGTTATTGATCTACCCAAGATTGGTTAGCCATCCATAACCCTCCCCTTTCACTCCCTTTTCCATCCATAATAAATCAGATCCTATCTGTGACTACGGCCAATTCCTACGTCTAGTAATGGGTGTGGAACTGAGAACATCACATGTTTCGAGGAGTACAGTTTCTTTCAGCTTTCTTCAGTCTATCCGCGCACAATCCACAATAAAAGTTTCGTCTTCTCCACAATAAGGTATCAGTTTCATGGATTCAGTCAGTTTCAAAGGAGACACAGCAGCAACAATGGGCTTCAACAAATTAAATCTTTTAACAGACTCAGACAACATATGGTTCAGTGCTATCTATCCTTTTTGTGAAAGTGAACATTGTGACCACAATCAAAATTTGACTTATACAAGTGACAAGAGACACTAAACTTGAGGACTACAGTGGATGTTGGTGTCGAGTCTTGGTTTTCTTTTGATTTTATCTTTTTGGTGACATGTCTTTTAGCTTTTCCGGGATGTCTCTGACTAGAGATTCTATCTCCAGGATGTCTTTGACTAGAAAGGCGAAGATGGGGTATCGTCACCTACTTGCATTTGCTGTCTGTGGATTGTCTTTTAGTAATGCTATGACTTGTCCAAGGATATGAGGACACTGTGAGTCTAGTATGAACTGGGGCATTCCTTGTTTGTGACTGTCTTATCTCCATGCAAACAGGTACAATGACTTTCTGGGCCGAACAAATGCCTCGATTGTCATAACCTATTTTGCCATAATAAAGCTCAATGATGATAACGCACAAGAAGCTCTTTCATGTTCATATCTTCTGTCTTCCATCCCCCTTTCTTGATTGACTTCCATTGTCCTTCTCGAGTCCGCGTAGCCCGCTATCACATGACTGAGTATAATGACACACCAAAAACATTTGCATTTCATATAGTTGCACCTACATCACCACATATAAGCATTTCATACATACATATAGATATCACAATTGCATCACATCCTGCATACAACACATGTTAGCACATCTCACATTTTCATTATGTAAATAATCATTTGCATTATCATATTCATTTGCATTACATACATTCACATTTGCATCATGCATCACATATACAACATAAAAGAACAAAAATATATTGCATTGCATCATATAAGCATCCATATCATAAAACATGCATCACATGAGAACACTTCATCACATAAGGTACACGTGCATATAGCTGCCACAAAAATGGTGACTCATCTCATATATAATCAAATGTGTCATAATACAATGATGTCAAAAGAATCATATGGCTACAAAAGAATCACCCACAGGTGTCTACAATACAATAATGGTACATATACTGATACAATGGGAGCCCACTATAGCTATGAGGAACTCCCTCCCTCGGAGCCGCCTCGCCTCGACGGAGTCTGAGCTATAGATGGACCCGCCCCAGGATCCCCCTGCCTCTCTGGTGGTGGTGGAGGCCCCATAACCCCACCGCTGGATGCCTGTCTCCTGCGGCTCCCTCCCATAGTCGTCGCTCTGCGCGACGATCTATGAAAGCTCCTAGCCCGCTGATCTGCTGGCACGGCTGCATAGTATAGATCCCTCCAGTAGGCGATCTCCTCTCCGGCTCGCAAAACATATGCGTAGCCTACCCCTGCATCCTCTGCTGCCCGCCTACCTGCCCTCAAAGCTGTCTCGGCCTCGGTGTATCTCTGGATGGCCTGATCCCTCTCCCGCTCTGTGTCTCAGACCCTGATCCTGAGGTGGTTCCTCTCTCGAACCAAATCCTCAATCTCATCTGCCTGGCCCTGGTAGATCTCCCACAGCCTAAGCACCTCATCCTCCTCAGAATCTCCGCTCTTCGTCCCTGCCTGTGCCTCCTCCTCTACAGGTGCCTGTCCCTGTGCCTCTGCCTGCACCTGTCCCTATGCCTGTATAGGTACCTGTGGTTGTACCTATCTCTGTCCCTCTGGCTGCACCTGTCTCTGTCCCTCTCTGGGACCCTGTGCTGCTGGCACCTATAGGGGTAGTCCACCCCGTCCTCTCACCACTGGAGCTGCTCTCTCCTGTCCTCCCTCCCTCCGAGGTGCTACCCGTCTCTCTCCCACCACTCCCCTCCGCCTCCGCCGACCCCTACCTCCATCATCATCCTCTCCTCCACCCTCTCCATCCACTGGCTCTGCTGGATCTGTCAATCTAGGAAATGGATGCTCTGCCCAGTACGCAGAGTACTCTGCGTCCATCCCTGCATCATCTACCTCTGGCCACATGTCCCATGGCATCGGCATCATCTCCGCTAGCTGCATCACTGCTTGATCATATGATAGCAGTGGGCCAAACTGCACCTGATCTCAGACCGTACGGGCATACATGCCCGAGCCTCGGGGCATCCTCTGAATCCTGCCATACTGCCTGCATACCCTATCCACCAGCTGTCTCTCTAATATATAGGGCGTCCGCCCAATCAGGTACCTGCTCTGGAAGGTGTAGGGCAGCTCCAATGCGTCGTCCTTCCACTCCTCGCACCCCAGGTACGGCCTCCAGATCACCAGGTCAATGTCATCAATGACTCTCCTCCAGTGCTCCAATCTCCCAATCCGAGGCTGGGATGTAATCATGGCATATAGGTGTACAAAACTCTGTCCCTGTCCTCTGCCTCTGAAGTGAATCGGCCGTGTGATGGGAAGGTGCTCATAGGCCCACACCTGCAAGAGAGTCACACCGCAGCCCAAACCCACTGATCCATGATATACAAACTGATGCAGCTCATAATACAAATGTGCTAGGACACATGGCCCCCATGCATACCTAGTGTGCTCTGCCATCAGCGTCTCCAAGGCCCCTCCCCAGCCCACTGTCAATCCTCGTGTGGCCCTGTCTGGACACAAGTATCCACTGATAACTCCCCCAACAACTGCCGGCAATGCTAATCCTGTGGCAGTCATGGTGTCCCAGGCTACATGACCTGCTCGCATCTCCAACCCGGGATCCTGAAACACCCGTCGCAATGCCTCCCTGTCCCCATCACGGTCGTAGGGGATCAACTCTCCATCAATGGGAACATGTAGTATCTTATATACATCCTCCAGTGTCACTGTCATCTCACCCATCGGCAGGTGAAACGTGCATGTCTCTGAGTGCCATCTCTCGGCCAACGCAGTCAGCAACCCCATGTTTGCCCGAAACTTGGGCACATAGAGCATATGTGTGAGACCCATCTCCTCTATGGAAATCATGTCCTGGATAGACAACTCTGGTCGCAGTCTCTGAGTCGATGGGAATCTCTCCCATGACTCCAACATCGGCAAATACTCCTGCAGTCAAGCAAATCAATCTTGTCAGTTATCGTGGTATTCACTGTCTATCACAAAATGCTACTCGCTACCTAAATGCATATGGCTATCTACCCTAGTGACACTCACTGTTCATCACAAAGTGTTGCTATTTATCCTAGTAGTGCTCCCTGTTCATCACAAAGTACTACGTGTGTGACATTCCCTGTTCATCACAAAGTGTCACTCACATTCGCACTCCCTGTTCATCACAAAGTGCTACCTATCTTGGTGCTCCCTGTTCATCACAAAGTGCCTTGATCTATCCTAATCTTCCTAGAGGACCTGCTTGAGTGTATCCTCTTAGCAGCTTATCCAATCGACAGCGTATGTTCATCACAGAACTGCCGATTTGACCTACAGGACTAAAACCATGCATTTAAACACACAAACGCACTGTTTCAACACACACGCGCTTTTAACTCATAAACGCGCTTATGGACTGCACAAACGCGCCTCTGCAACACAGACGTGCTTCTTGAACACAAACGCGACCAGGTAACACAGACGTCCCTACATGACATAAACGCTACTAAAAATCACAAACGCTTCTGCATTTCACAAACGCGTCCGCATTCAACACAAACGCGGTTCCAGGCACAGACGCGCCTGAACCCGACACAGACGCGCCTGTTGGACACAGACGCGCCTGGCGCTGACACAGACGCGGTTGCGCGTTTTTGCACTTTTAAACTATCCTATTCCTAGCGCATTTATTGCTCCTAAACATGCATTTATGACAAAACTCAAAATGCGTGAAAGTACGAGGAGGTTTTCGGGTACTTACCGGCTCTCCTGCATCGGCTGGTCGCTGGAATCGGCGGACACGGTCGAATCTATGAACGAATGCCATCGCTGCTGACTGCTGCTGCTCTTTTCTCGCTCTGCACTGTGATCTTCTAAGGGTGTGGATGACAATGAGGATGTCTTTTTGCCCGTGGTCTATCTTATAGCCTACCCTAGCCCTGCCCTTCATTTCCCGAGTCAGTATTCTTCATCCTGTGACTTTGTCACATTATCCAATCAGTCCATTCTATCCCGTCTTTCTTATCGAGAGATTGTCTGCAATCTTTTCAGACATTTTCATCCAATCTCTCGAGGGGGCAAATAATTCCTTATTCTGGGGCAACTCTGTATCAGTTCATCTTATCTTCTTTGAAACAACGCGACAAGCCGCATTGTCTCAAAGAGGGGCAAAATGTAGACACCCAAAATTGTCATGTCTAATTAAATAAATATTTTATTTATTTAATTATCTAAGCCTATTTCTTCTATTAATTAAATAAATTTTATTTATTTAATTAATTCATTTATCCTCTTCTAGCCTTATTTCTCATTTAAATAAATACATTTATTTATTTAAATTATCCCTTTCCTAAATTAAATAAATATTTTATTTATTTAATTGTCCTACTTCTTCTATTAATTAAATAAATCTTTATTTATTTAATTAATTCATTATCTTTTTCTACACATGACACATGTCATTCATCTCTTATTTCCTACACTACCTACCTCTTTCATTATTTTGGTATTTCTTATACCTACCCTCTAATCCTAGCCGACCTCTCTTTTTACACCTCTCAATCTTAACCCTCCATTTCATATTGTGTCTTCTATTTAAGGAGATGCTTTCTTCATTTGATGGACCCTAACTACTTGATCAATTGACTACATTACAATTCTACTTGCAACCACATTCCGTTCTTTGTTGAGCTCTTGTGCATACAAAAATCTGAGAGCAAGCATATCAAACAAGATCAATGGAGATAGGAAGAATGGAGATCAAAACCCTAGTGGACATGTGATGGTATAATCTTTGTGATTTTGAGTTATTTGCATTGTCTTAGGTTATCTTCATATGTTATGGTGGATCTTTGTTCATTGTTAGGCTAGGGTTTAGTGGTTGAATCCATTTTAGTCTTTCAATTATTGTTGTTTATTGCTATCCATTTTCACCATATACAGTATGTACTTCATTGATAGGTCTTGATACAAGGAGCTTGATTGTGGTTTATGGGTTGATATGATGTTGGCATGAGTTTATTGATGTTATTTATACCTACGAGGTATGGATGGTTGGATGTATTGGCATGTGTTATGGATGTCATTTTCAATTATGTGGGTTTTTACTTTATTACAACAGCTTGGAGCCTTTCTTATCACATTGGATTTTATGCTTGTGTTCATGGATTGCTGCATCTTCACCTTGGCTTGTTCATTTTCTTCCATAGGTGGCATGTTGGAGGATGAGAGGAGTTATTGCTTGAGATTGTGGTCACTTGATTTTATTGTAGGTATCTTGATGGAGCATGGGAGCATGTTGGATTTTCATGTGGTTACATGTATGGCTATGATGATGTATTTCCTTGATTGACCCTTATGTATTGATTAAGTAAAAGCAGGTATTTGAAAGGTACCTGAACCTTTTACAAGCCAAGAAAATAGAAAAGCTAAAAAAAGTGCCTGATCACTTTCAAAAAGACAAAATGAACCCACCAGAAGGGAATAGCTAAATACATCATTACATTAAAAACTCGGAAGCAAAAGGAAAGCACAAGGACAGCAACTAGAACTAAATACTATTCAGAATTTCCTCAGCGTGAACAACCATTTTTTTCATGTTGTTCACGCTGAGGTCTTCATATCCTCCAGCTCACGACCATCGATGTTGACCTTATTCTTTGTGTTGGCTCTGGTCCTCCTTTCATGACCCTTCTTATTCACCTACTCTTTATCACCATCCTTCTCTACATTATTCTCAAACCTGTTGATAAAGATGTTTATGTTTTCCACCGAAGATTTGAAGATTTGAAAATTTTGATCAGCAATCTGCTTGACGTTGTGCTCTAGCCTGTCAATTATGCTGCCATAATATTTTAGTTTGTTTTCCATTTCCTTTGTGTCTCCCATCTCATTGACCTTTTTTTCAATTGCTAAGATTTTACCAACCATACATTCAATGGCTTCCACATTATGCAGAATGGCCACTAACTCTTTAACATGCTCCTCCAAGGGCTTGTCACCAACTGTAATTCTTGCCATGGCCTGTGTATCAGTTTTCAAACTATTAATATCCTTCACCATAGTAGCAATGGTCTCACAGAAAGCCCTAATAGTATATTTGTCACCACTATCACTTTGACCCCCTTTTTCCTCATTATGCAGACTAGTGGTGTTCACGGTCTCCAAATTATCCTTAACTGGGTTACCCTCCCCTTCTTTTTCCTGACTATGAATCCTCTTTTTTTCTTCATCCTCCTCCTCAGATTCAACCAGAACATAATTGAGATCAGAATTGCTACCCTTTTTAGTGTTCTTTTTCTGAGCCTTCTTTCCAGAGGCTTTCCCTTTCCTCTTTTTAACAGGTTTTTCCTCAAGGAATTCAATTTCAGAATCCAAGATTTCAGATTCCACAATAATCCTCCTCTTCTTGGCCCTAATCCTCCCTTTTTTTCTAGTTTCTTCTGACTCTCCCTCGGTCTCTGAATCAAAGTTGAAACCACTATCCTTACTTTTTGTAGTCTCATCTCTGGCATTTTTTCCTTTAATAGGCTTTTCAATGCACTTCCCTTTTAGCATTTTATAAACTAGGACCATAAGCCCTTGGTGGAGGGCATGATCACCTTTAGGGTCCTTCTAGATCTCCTTTATAGTATGATCCATTGAACAGGAAAGGTAATAGGGAAGGCTAACCCTTTCACCATGACGGAAATGGTTGAGAAGGATGAAGGGATGCCCATGTGCCCTGGTAAACCTACCATCTAAGGTAATATATTCAATAGAAGCAAATAAGACAAACCTCCATGGCCTGCAAATTCTCTTCGGGGAGTAGTAGGAGTTGTCAATTTTGATCATTTTTCTTCTCTCACCATCTGTAACAGGAAAATTGTCTGCAGCTTTATCTGATATCCCTCTATCCCTATAAAATTTCATACCCTCGGTAGTCATCCCCGTGGCCTCAGCGATAACCTCTTCATCTACATTCATCATATGTGATCCAATCAAAAATTTTCCATTTTTCCAGTTCTTGATGAAATAGCTGGTGATTGTGGGGTCCTTCCCATTTAGTCATTCCATGAAAACATTGAGACCCCCCTACTAAAGGATACCCCAGACTTCTTCGTTCTTTCTCCATTCAGAGCAGGACGCAGGTTCAAATCTTTTCTTGTTACCTCCCATTTTTCCAACACCTTCCTTGCAATGCCTTCTCTCATTTTGATAACTTTTCCTCTGGTTTTTGTGGTTATTCTGTAAGAGCACCCATAATCCGTGCCAAATAATAATGATATGACACCTATTTAATAGCTCATTATCTTCAAGCAAGCCCTGCATCGAAAAAGGAGGAAAGGTCATTAGAAATAATGATTAAAAGTACCACGTTGCCTTATATAGCTTTGGTCCTGATTGAGCAAGGATTTCATTTCACTTGCAATCTCCATTTCACCATAACTAGTAATGATGTCTCCCAATTGGCAAGCCAGGTTGGCTGCCCAATCAGCGCAAGAGTTGGCCTCCCTGTAAACATGTGTAAAAACACACATTTCAAACTCTTCGCTGATTTTTCTAGTAGCTTTAATAGCATTACTACTCGACCATGATGGCGGGAATTTCATATTTAAACAGTTGATAATGTTTAAGGAGTTTCCTTCACACCAAACTTTAGTGCAATTGGCTTCTTTGGCAAGGATAATCCCATGATAAGCCGCCATGGCTTCGGCAACATGATTGGTCTGATTTCCTATAGGAATACATTTTATGATTTTACATATTCCCCATTCATCCCTTAGGACCACTCCACATCCTGCAACCCCCAGGTTTCCCTTAGAGGCCCCATCAAAATTGATTTTCATCCATCCCCTAGGCGAACTGATCCATATCACTCCCTCTCTAGGATTACTCTAGATGCTCTCTTGAGCTTTTAATCTCCATTTTTTATAGACAAATTGATCCTCCTTAGTTTTAGGATTATCAACACCACCTATAATATTCATGTTTTCCACTATACTTCTTCTTATTTTTTCAAACACAATGTTAGCCTTAGTATTCTTCTCTCTGAAAATTCTATCATTTCTCTCTTTCCATATACCCCAGCATATGTGAGGTAAAGCAATTCTCCATAATAAGGTTGTGATTCTATTTTTTGAAGGATGATGCCATGACTTGAAAATCCCCTGAATCAAGTTGGGGAAGCTCCAACTAATATTGAATTGATCCAGACAACTTCCCCAAACATCAGCTGAGAAGGGGCAATGAAAGAGCATATGACTTATTGTCTCCTCATTCTGCTTACAGAGAGTACAAAAACTTGGCATGCTGATACCTCTTTTTCTGATATTCTTTATAGTAATAATTTTGTCTTTAAGGGCTATCCAAAAGAAAATGTTGATCTTGGGGGTAAGAACTTTCACCCAAGCTTTAGCCCAGCAAGGACTTTCCATGTTATTGTATTGTTGATGATAAAGAGATGCCATAGTAAAAGTACCACTAGCTGTGAGTTTCCAAATTAACTAATCTTCTTCTTCAATCCTCACCATTGAGTTCATGACTTTGTTCAAACTACCCAAAGACTGGTCCACTTGAGATAAGTCTTTCCACTTTCCATCTTTCCAATAATCCTTCACCTTGGTTCCAAATCCTTCCTTGCATTGGTTCTAATATATGTTCCACTCAAGGTTTTCATTTAAAGGGAGCTCCAAAAGCCAAGGGTCCTCCCAGAACTGAATAAGATTCCCTTTCCCCAACTTCCATTTTGTGCCTTTGATAATTAAGTCTCTAGTCCTAGAGACATTTTTCCAAATATTGGATCCAATTGGAATAATCTCTGCTTTGAGGAAACTTTGAAGATTCGAACATTGGTTTTTATATTTGTTGTCCCATATTTTTTTCCACTCTCCTTGATTTCTATATCCTCTCCAAATCTGGTTGGCCATAAGGTATTCATTTATGTGTCTTATTCTTCTAAGGCCCAGACCACCTTTATTCATAGGCTTGCAGACCTTCTCCAAAGCAATTAAGTTCATTCTCTTCTTCTCCTCAACCCCTGTCCATAAAAAGGATCTCTGAATTTTTTCAATGGCCTCAGCATACTTAGTAGGAATCCTAAACAAACCGATGGCATAGAGAGGGATACTTTGAAGAGTGGTTTTTAGCAATTGAACCTTACCTGCTTGACTAAGTAGAGCTCCCTTCCATCTAGACAACTTTTTATGAAATTTATCCACCAAGGCTCCCCAAAAGGTATTCAAAGGATCTTGACCTAAGGGGAGCCCCAAATAGGAAGCAGACAAGCTACCAATTTGGCCACCTAGAATGTTACTAATTTTAATCCTCCTTCTCTCCAGGGTATTAATAAAATATCAAAGCTTTTAGACCAATTTATAATTTGACCAGTAGCCTCTCCATAGTTATCCAAAGCCTTTTTTAGTCTTCTCGCATCCTTCATAGTGGCTTTTCCCATTATTATAGAATCATCAACAAACTGCTGATGAGAGCATATTTGATCTACTGAAGAAGGATTCAAACCAAAAAATTCCCTTTTCTCAACTAGCTTTCTAATAAATCTCCCCAGACATTCCACCATGATGATAAAGATCACTGGAGATAGAGGGTCCCCCTGCCTGAGACCTCTTGAAGCTTTAAAGAAAGGAGAGGGGGAGCCATTCATTAACACAAAGAAAGTAGCCGAAGAAACAAGTTGCTTGATAAGGCCAGCACTCCTAGGATTAAAACCAAAGGCAGAAAGAACATCCATCATAAAATCCCAATCTACTCTATCATAGGCTTTAGAGAGGTCAAGCTTCAGAAAAAAACCTTATTTTTTAGAAAAGGCTAGAGAATGGATATTTTCATGAATAGAGATAATAGAGTCCAAAATTTGCCTTCCCGGGACAAAACCACTTTGCTAAGGTGAAATAATGAAAGGAAGCAATTTTAGAATTCTAGAGGTAAGGACCTTAGAGATAATCTTATAGATAGAGTTGCGTAAGCTTATAGGTCTAAAAAGATCCATTGAATCTACCCCCATCTTTTTGGGTATAAGAGCTATAAAAGTACCATTAACTTCTTTCAAAAGTTTTCTAGCACCAAAAAACTCTTTCACAACTCTAGTAACATCATCTCCAATAATATGCCAGTACATTTGGAAGAAGAACATGGGAAAGTCGTCCGGACCTGGGGCATTGTTGCCCTCAAAGGAATTAACAGCTATCAGAATTTCATCATGGAAAGGAATGGCAGTTAAACAATCATTCTGATCATCCCCCAAAATGGTAGGTATACTATTCAGAAGTTCCCTTTGGGCCTATATATTCAAATTCTGATCCTTAGCAAGTAAATTAGAGAAAAAATCCATAGCAGCCTTGCTTATGGAATCATCATCTTCAACACATCTGCCATTCACTTTAATATGTACTATTATATTTATGGCCTTATGTCTTAGGGTGGACATATGGAAGTATTTAGTGTTCCTATCCCCCTCGTTTAACCAGAAATTTCTCGATCTTTGTTTCTAGTAGGTTTCCTCTTTATCTATTATTTCATGATATCTCATAAGAATAGTATCTTTAGTGTTTCTAGACATATAGGTGTAACCATTGTTCTGTATCTCATCCTGGATTTCCTTGAGTTCTAAGAGGGTTGTCACTTTTGAGGTAAAGATGTTCCCAAAGCAATCCTTATTCCACTTCTTGACATTATCTTTAACATTCTTTAGCTTTCTGACCACTTTATACATGGCATTGCCTTCAATACTGACCTACCACCAGTCCTTAATCTTACTTTCCAGATCCAGGTTTCTAATCCATATTTTTTCAAATCTATAAGAGAAATGTCTCCTTCTATTCTTTACTTCAGCTGTGAAGGTTATAGGGTAATGATCTGATCCTGCCCTTATGTGAGAAGATAAAGAACATTCATGAAGATTAAACCAATCTAAGGAAAGAAGAGCTCTATCAAGTCTAACCTGAATCAAATTCTCACCACTTCTTCTATTAGTCCAAGTGTATTTGACTCCTTGCAACTCCAGATCATGAATGGCATTATTGTTTATAAAGTCCATAAGGTCCAATCTGCTATCCAGATTAGCATGACTCCCTCCCTTTTTCTCATTTTCCTTCAAGGGAGTGTTGAAATCTCCCATAATTATCTAGTTGTCCTCAGCAAACCTTCTTCTTAGCCCAGTAAGGTATCTCCACATCTCACTTCGACCAGTCTTAGTGTTAGGAGCATAAACATTAGTTAGGACCCAAGTAGTGCAACTCTTAATGTGCTTAAATCTAATACAGGCCAGATTGTTGTCCTGAATTAACACCTCTCCTTCTATATTGTTTTTGTTCCAGAATGTAACAATTCCTCCCAAAGCACCTTCTGAACTACCTTCACTGACTCCTCCATTTTTTAAAATATTCAAACTTTCAACTTTATCTTTAACCATCTTAGTTTCTTGAATCAAAAAAATGTCAAGGTTTTTGTCTCTAATCATGTTTTTAAGTAAATTATGTTTGTGAGGACTATTAAGTCCCCTAATATTCTAGGACATGATTTTCATGGATTTTTAGAAATACCTGCGTCAAAAATGGTTCTTTGGGTACCATCTACTAAATTCCTTCTTGTTTCCAATGATCTTTTTTTGGCATTTGAGTGTCTTCCTGGAGAAGTGTGTTGTGCTCCTACATCACCAAGCCTGCTTCTGGTGTTTCTAGTTAGCATATTATTTACTGGGTTATTGTTATTCTTTTTTTTGTGCTTGTTCCTTCTTTTATCCTTTGCTACTTCTTCGTCCTCCTGCTTTGTTTCATTCTTCCCCAGTGCCTTTTTTATGTCCTCTTCATCTCCCCATTTTGGATCTTGTTCCTCCGAATAGGCCAACTTTCCCATTGTTGGGGTAGTTAATGAGATTTTTGATAGCCCTTGGCCCAAAATGGTATCAGGTTGGGCCTCCTGGAACCAAAATGATTGACCCTTATGTAATGTATACAACAAGTGGCAGAATGTTGGGAAATGAGGTGTTGTAAACCTTGCATACTAATAGTTTTAATTAAGATAAATGATTTTTACAAGGACCTAAAACCCAAATCCATCCAAAAATTAAACACAATAACCAGAGTCTTACCAGCTACTAAACAACAACAGAAACATGGGATTCACCCCAAAAGAGAAAACCACAAAAAACAAACCTAAACAAGACGCACTAGAAAAACATACTAAGAAAGAGCTTTCATAAGCTCGGCATTGTTCTGGATCGCTTTATTATTAATCTCCTAGAGTTCCTCCATAATGAACCTCAAAGTACCTTTTTTCTGATGTTTCATACTAGTCACGTGGATGCCTACACCTCTTGGTTCATCTTAGCCAAGTTGATATCTAGGGATCTCTCAGCTCTGGTCATCTGCTCCTTTTGCATGGAAATTTCCTCATTGAATCTTTTGAGGCCCTCGGCACTGTTATGCATGGCTTCCTTGCTAACCTCCACCAAACCCTTAAGTTTACTTTTCAGATTTTGTATTTCTTTCTCCACCCTATCAATTTTAGCCTCATGTTCAGTCTTCATAACCTTAATATCTTTCACAATTTGTTGGGACAACTTCAGGAGTTTGTCAATCTTATCTAGAGCTGGAATCTTAGTGAAAGTGACAATGAGATCCTTAATCCCCTATTTTAGAATATTTATTTCCTCAAAAAACCATCGAAAGCACTTCTCCTGATACATCAACAACTTCCCCAGGAGCGTATCAACATCCATCTCATCATATTTGGTCTCATTGGGGTCCACATTGAGGGCAATGTTAAGTTTAATTTTATTATCCTCCTTGTCAAGAATATCCACCTTTTTTCCAATCTTTTGTTCAGATTTTGCGGGCCCAAGATGTGGGTCTGTGAAACAGGGGATTTCTTTTTAGAAGCCCATCTAGGTGGGTTTTTTCTACTACTACTAGTACTAGGAGTGGTCTTCTACAGGGGACCCTCATCCTCCAAGGGTTTATATTCCAAGTTGTCTGACACATGGACATCATTCTAGTCCATACCCATTCCACCCTCTACATTGTCAAACTCTGTATCTGAAACATCGTGCACCTCCTAGTTGGCTAAAGACTTAGGGTTTTTTAGAGCAGGGGAGGGTTTAACCTCATGGGCTTTCACATACTCCATGATTAGGAGGATTAAACCCTCATGTATAACAATATTATCCCTAATCTTAGAGTGCTTACTAATAGATATCTCCAAAGAAGATAACAAATAAAACAGAATGGAAATTCTTTTGTCATGCCTAAAATGATTCAGAATCATTAAATTGTAAGAAAAGATGCTAGAAAAGTGGCCATTGAGGGTTATGTACCTCATTATGAACTCTGCCATGTCTTCTCAAAGACTCTGAAGGTCCAGCCTATTGTAGTCATCATCTGAGTTCTTCTTAACCCTTCTTCTTTCACTCTATTTTTCATAGAAAACTAAGAGGGCTTATTCTGAATTCTTCCTTTCCCTGAAAAATTCCCTACCCTCCATACTGAGCCCAGAAATCTCAACAATAAAGGATTCATCAATTCTGAATTCTGCCCCATACACACACAACACCCCATTATCCTAATTGCTCACAAACAAATTCGTGAGCTGATGGTTTTATCCATGAAGTTTCCGAACAAAGGGCTCCATTCCCCCATCAACGACTTCCCTCCAGACCTCCTCATTTTTCTCCCAAATATCACATGAAGATGGCTCCATTCTATTCTTGTCTCCCCCCATTATGTTACTGCTTCTCTAATTCTTTCCAACAACATCAAAATCAGGCTTTAGACCGATGCAAAACAAACAAAGCCACATGAACAATTTGGAAATTCGCCTTTGCTTCTTTCTATGAAAATTCCTACACATGTGATCTATCATCGTTAATGTTCAAGCAAAGAGAGATTTTATGCATCCTTCCTCACCAACTCACACAACTATAATGGGAAGGAATCCCCTTCCTACCACCACTTTTCATCATCTCTAACCATACTAAGATTAGCCACGTAGTCAGTTGGCCTACTACCCTCCCTCAAAACATGCAAGATTTTAATAGCCTCAAATTTGGTCATCATTTCAAAGCATTTCTGCATTAAATGGTTAATCGTCCAACTAGGAGGAGATTTTTTGTTCAAACAATTTATTATATTTAACGAATCACTCTCCAGCCATACCTTTTTAAATCATTTGTGGCTAGTCATTTTAAGCCCAATGTAGGATGCATTTGCCTCGACAAAATGGTTTGTCTGAGTGCCCAGTTTGAGTGCCACTGTTGAGACAAGCCTACCATTGTAATCACGTGCAACTCCCCCATAGCCTGCCACCTTGCATAATAATGTAATTGTAATATTTATTTATTATGTGGTTATCCATGGACATGTAATGTATTATTTATTTATTTGATGTTGCACGTGGACATGTAACATGTAGAGATTCTTTGGGAATATTCTCAGGACCACTTGATGAGTTGTATTGTAACATTGGGATTATTATACTATATTTATTTAATATTAGGGAAAAATATTTAAAAAGAGAAAACTTAGTACCCAATATCAAATGTCGGGTCAACGGGTAGATAAGCACATGGTTTTGTGGCACATGGTTTTACTTTACCACTAGTTGTTTTTGTGTGAACTTTTGTCTATATTAGCAAGCACATGTTTAGTGGTTAAGGTTGGCTGGTGGTTTTGGGACATCATTGTATTAAGTCCTTTGGAGGTTTGCATTTGTGAAGCATATCATGGGATGTGTGGATCCATGCTTGGACACATGAGAATGCATTGGAGGGCTTCATGATTCAGAGGTATTCATTGTAACTCTATGTTACTTTATGGTTGATTAATACAATGGAGTATGGATTCTTTTGGAGGTTGGGTTTTTCTCCCGTGAGATTTTTCCCAAGATATATCTTGTGTTATCTTGTGTCTTGTCTATTTGATCTTTGAATTATGGTGATTTCGTAAGCTTGTATGCATGCTTTTCTCTCATGGTTTATGTAGGAAATTGATTAAATGTATGTGGGTTTAAAGAATTAGTTCCTAACACAACTCACCACACATTTCTACTTAGCCCTTGATTGCCCCTAATCCTCTAATGATTCATTTAGAAGAGGAAGAGGAACCAACTACCCTTAAAGTACCAATTTCCCTACACCAACAATACTTGATATTCCAGATGTGTCACCTCCACAAGATTCTCCTCCTAGGCCACAAATCAAAAGGCATTGTTGACTTTGGCTATAAAAAGAGATAAAAGATGAAGTTGTAAAGGCCACTAGGTTCATAGAAATTGTAGTCACATAAATCTGTCCATTTTAATTAAATGAATATTTACTATTTATTTGGTTAATAAATCCACTAGCCAACAATAAATTAAATTAACATTTAATTAATTCATCCTCAACCATTCTCCTATTAATTAAATAAATTATTCAATTTATTTCAATTAATTCATTACACCAAATTCACAAATCAATTAAATGAATAAATATTATTTATTTAATTTAATCCCCTTTCCTCTTTTAAATAAATAATTAAAATATTTATTTAAATCATTAAATCCCCCCCCCCACTTGCATGCTCCTACAAATGCAAGTTGCAACCACAAGTTGAAAGAAATTAATTTTATTTCAATTTAAATCCTATTTTCCCTCACCCACCAAATCCACTGGCAATCCTAAATCCCCTTCTAGACCCTTCTAACCACTTTCTAATCATTCCTAATTAGCCTAATCCATTTCCTAAAAATTGTCACATTCCTAAGCAACTTGAAGTCACTTCTCAAAGCCTCCAAAGTCTTTGAAAAGCATTTAATGTTTTATGTGTTCAACAAGCTAACCCCTAAAGTCTTCCAAACCACTAATGGCTCTTACATGACCATTAATGGCTCTTACATAACCATTTATGGCTAAATCCACTTGCTCCCGTGGTTAGAGACTTTACCTCTAACTCAACCCTCGTTTAACCCATGGGTCTCATCAAGCATTTATTGCTTTGACCATGGTTATCCTCACTAACTCTTGCACAAGAGTTTATCCATTGGATAAAGATATTATTTATTGGATAACGGCTTTATTCTTTCAACTCAACATTAACCTTACCTCCCAAGTTAACCCTTAAGTCATGTCAAGCATTTAATGCTTATTCCCTCTCCTCTCAACCCATCTCTTATTGACATTTGTCATCCTGGGATTGGGTTGAAAGTCCTCACATGGATCTTAAGCCCTTCAATTCTGATCCTTGTTGAGATTGCACAATCTCAACCCTCCATTGCTCCATTTTACCTATAAATAGAGTTCATTTCTTCATAATCCAGATCCTGAAAACTTGTATGCATCTAACTTATAGTGAATTTTAGAGAGCATTTAGCATAATCATTTACATTTACTCTCTTGGACTAAAATAAACACTAGATTAGATAATATCTCATTTTTAGCTTGTTCATGTTTGCATTTTCATGAGCTTTTTATTTCATAATCTTGAATCTAGATAAGACATCCAAAAATAGTACAAAAAGCTACTGAGAGCTACACTCATTTGGGAACTTGGAGAGGAGAGGAACAAGGGAGGAGCCACTATGAATGTTTTGGTTAGCATTTGTAGGAGTTTAGTTTAACTATTTTGTCTTTGCATGTTTTCCATTTCTTATTTAGTATCTCTCTTGATATGCTTGATTAGGCTATTGTTTAAATTGTGATTTCTAACACTAACGCCCAGTTTTGTTGCTTATTGTTTGTGTTCGACTTTACATTGTCCTAACAATCTCCTTTTTGTAGAGCATCATTTGGTGAACCTGACGTAAATCGAACACGCAACCTTTTGATACTGATTTTTTTGAAACTACTAACATTTTTCCATGTTTTAATTGACACACAGGGCGCACTTTAGCACTTTCATTCACGCTTTAGCCTTCGAAACTGGGTATTTTAGCACTATTGTTCCTAATAATATTGCTATTATTTCTCAACTGGCGCTATTGTTCATCTTTTAGCGCTATTGACCCTTAAATAGCGCTATCATATCTATTTTTAGTGCTTTTACCTCACTGTTTGACAGAAGTAATTTTGTCTGACACAGATCTTTTAGCGCTTTTGTTTCTTTTCTTAGCGCGTTTGTGCTTCTTTTAGCGCTTTCGCTGGTTATTTAGCACTTTCATGTTAAATAGCGCTTATGTTTTCACACAGAGTAGCGCTATTGTAACAGAGAGTTGTAAAAAAATTCCTTGTAACCGAAAGACCAAAAAAATTAGGCTTGTAGAAGCCCACCAAAATTTTGGATTTTACTAACCAGTTGATTTTTGTGCAAGTTTAGACTAACCCCCTTTTGCAAGATTTTTAAGAGTTAGATTAGGAAGTTAAATTATTTTTTAACTAACTTTGTCTTTCAAGGTTGGGTTAAAAATGAATTCACTTTCTGTTTTAGCTTAAAAGAATTAACTTCACATTTTCATTTTGGGTCATAAAATAAATCACATCTTTTGAATTTGGGTTTAAAAGGAATCTCACTTGACAAACTAAAAAGAACCACAAACTCAAACCCAACAAATTTGATTTTTTGCAAGTTAGGATTCATTTTATTTTGGGTTTTAAAACAAGACAAAATAACTTTTATTTCTTGGATCAAGCTAAAATTCACAATCAACACTTCATTTGTGCAAGTTAAAAAGAACCCTCAATTTGTCAAAGTTTTCAAAGTTCAAAGCGATTTTACTTCAAACAAAAACGTGTTCTTAATTTAGTTGACCAGGATTTTAAATTCTTAGACTACAAAACATTTTGCCTTTGAAGTTAAAAGAACACCCATTTTGTTGGAGCAACATCTCCAAATAGTTAGATCACATTGCAATGAAAATCAGTTAAAAAGAACAAGTGTTTTTGGTGATTGGCACACTTGTGCAAAGTTTGTCGAGTGGTCCTACTTCTAGCACACACTATCCTCTCCCTTGGTTTTCGTGGTCCTAAGTGCAATAGAAAAGTGTTAGTAACACTCAAAATTTTATCTTTTTAAGAGAGGCCTGCCAAGAGACACATCACTCTTGGGAACGACCTCGCGCAGTAAATCCTTCGAGCCGCTATAGAAATCAAGTGTGAGCGAAAGCTGTAGCCTTGGGTATAACTGTTCCTATAGTGTAAATTTTTGAAAGGACATATGGGCCCCACCACAAGTTACAAGGCTCTTAAGTGAGTCACTGCAAAATGAACTTATCTCCAAAAACATTGAAAATTACTAGATACCTTTTTAAATAGAAAACAATTGGTGCAGGAGCACCTGAGCACCTGAATGCTCAAATCCTAGCAGGTATAGCATTTTGTTGCAAATTAAGAATGTGTGTTTATTTTATGCTTCTAGTAGGTTTAAAAGGTTTGTTTTGTGGTGTAATAAGGTTTGGAACTCATTGTTGTTTAAGATTTTCCAAGATTTTTGCTTTTTTGCTCACTGGGCCAAAAACTGTCAATTTTGGGTCCAAATGAGCATTTTTGAATTTTTGATGTTGTAAAGCCTTGAAAGGCATTAGAGCATGTTTATTTAGTGTTTCTAATGATGTTGAGTCATTGGTTTGAGTGCCAAGTCACCGGGAGTCAAAAAGTTGTCAAAAAGTGCAAAAAAGTGATTTTTGGTGGTTTTGGTTAGTTCTAGCCTGTACCTGTCCATACAAAGGCTTCAATAAGTTGGCACATGTATAAAAACCATGTTCCCATCATTGTATGTGTGGTTCATGTTGGAAAAGTAAAAGAAATACTTGTTTTGCTCTTGTTTTTTGTGAGTTTTTAACTAGTTTCCTACACTTTTCAGAGTACAGTCCGTACCATGGCTTCATGAGTCTGTACTACTCCTATTTTTAATTGGTGTGATCTCCTTGGATGTTTGAGTAGTGATTTGGAACAAGTTTTTTTTGAAGTGCTCTTGAGAAAGGCACTGTTTTGTGGTTCCAATGGAAGGTCTTTCATGGTCCAACTAGTTTCTTCAAGGTCTATTCATCCATGGCTTTGAGGAAACTTGTTGGACCCTTTGTACATACTGTATCATACATCTATTTTCCTTTTCTAGCAATGCACAAGTGTTTGTAAGCCCATGGCAAGTATGTGAAGTGAACAACTTGGCTTGGGTATTCTTAAAGTTGTTTGAATGGTACTTTGTTGTTCATAGCACTGTACTTTGAAATGTTGAAGAAGAATTAAGTTGGAAAGAGTTATCATTGCATTCTACCATCCTTGTCTCTCTCATGACTTGGTTGGATGCAAGAAGCAAAGGTGTAATCAGACTGTGAAACAATGTGTCACTGTTTCATTGTTAAAACCTCATTGCCAACCTCCCTAATGGACAGTATGGAATGATGGATTCCTCTTTTATGCATCATGGGAATGTATTTACAAATTTTTTCAATGTTAAGAAGACAAGGTACACAATTTGGTTGTAAAGGACCTAAATAAGGATCCTAGAAAAGTGTATTCTCTGTCACAGTCTCATAATGTTGTCATGCTTTGTGGCATCTTTTGAGTGTTCAAACTTACAAGATATTTGAAGAGGCTATATGTATTGTTTTACCTTGCCATTAACACCTTTTTGCAGGCCAGGGACAGAATGAAGAAGCAAATCAAAACAAAGAAAGAAAGTTGTATCAGTTTTAAGACTGTCAAAGTGCAGTGATGGCGGGTGAATGAACAACAGTCATCAAAAATCCTTTCCTATATGTTTTGCAGGTTGTTCCAATTTATGTCAAGTCATTTTTGCATCTATATTTGACAGACTTTCATTGTATTTGGTTTACCAATGTTCAAAATGTATGCAAAACCTTAAAAAAATCGTTGTCTCTGTCCTCTAGACTGTTATTCCTGTGTAAAAGCAGCAGTATGGCATTTGTTTGACATAATGATAGTATTCTAAGATGAGATTTGAATCCTTGGGAGTGTTTGGCATATGTCATAGCAAGGTTTGAAACATTTAATTGGGTCTAGTATCGTGGAGAAGGCCTTCAATTTGCAAACCCTCACTAAAACCCTCAAAAACCCTTGAAAAATGCCTATTTTGTGGGACAGTCCTCAAACAGTCCGTATAGTACTTGCCATAGAAAAAATCCTTGAGCTTTCATCATCAATTGACCACGTCTCCAAGGGTTTGTCATGAAGTTTAGCAGATTGAGCAGGGTGAACAATTTTCACTAAAAACTAGGGCTAATCCTAGTAGCCTTTTTGGGGCCAATTTGACAATTTCATGAAATCGGTAAGGAAGGAGAAGTAAATGATTGTTTCAAACCATCAAAACTGATAAGTTAAGACCTGAGACACCCTACTACAAGCTCCATAGCATTTCATTAAGTCATTTGATCAAGATGACCTTTTGAACTTAGAAGTTGTCTTGAGCAGAACAACGCTCTTTGCAACCCACTTGGATATTTTCACTCTTGAAAGGTGAGGGACAGTCATCAGACTTTGTCGGCCTGTCCAGATGCTCAGTCAACACATTAATATGATTGAAATCCTTAAAAGGTGCAAACAAGGTTAGGTAAACCATGGTTCTCCAACAGTTGCCCATTCCTGGAAGAGAGGAGATTCAGCCAGTTGGACAACCAAACTTGTTCATTTTTAGTGACACACAAGAGGACCTCATTTCAGATCTGAATGCCTTAGCATGGAAGGTAAGGAGGAGTGATGTACAATACAATAGGGTGCAAGCAGTGTTGAATAGAGAGGAGGAGATAGGAGAAAGGTTTAGAAGAATCCCACTTGTGCCTAGGGATTGATTTGGGAAACACATTGAGAACAAAAGCCCATCAACCTCAAAAGAAGACAACTTCTATTCTACCTCCTCATCATAGTGGTATCAGAGCCAATTCAGATTTGGGTTGAAAGATTAGCACATGTCAGCTAGTGAGTCAGTGGGAGACAACACCAACAACATGGTGACCAATGCAGAGTTAGCAAAGAGGATGGAGGATCAGGTTGAAGAGAATAGACTCCTTAGGGAAAGATTACAACAACTTGAAAAAAAGTTGAACCAAGTAGAAGTCAAGACTGAAGAAGTTGGTGAGAGAGTAGAAAATGCTGAAGATAAGAAGGAAACCTTAGAGGAAGAAGTCCCAGAACCAAATCCAATCTTGGATAGAGAACAAGAAACCTTTTTACAAGCTTTGAAAGCTTTGACTGGAAAGGCCCTAGATGGAGTGTCCCTTTTCAGTGGCAAGATGGAACCAGAAGCACTAATGGAGTGGATAGAGGGTCTAGAGAATCACTTTGAATATGATGGAATTACTGAAGCATAGAGAGTGAAGGTAGCCAAATCCAGAATGAGAGGGGCAGCCTTAACTTGGTGGAAGTTCATCCAAGAGGAAAGGGTGAAAGAGGGAAAGAAACCCATAGCCACCTGGAAGACAATGGTAACTAAAATCAAAGACACCTACATTCCTGAAGATTATGAAATCTAGTTACATAGGAAGAGACAAAACTTGAGACAGAAAGACCTAGATGTCAGTAGTTACACTGAAGAATTCCAAAAACTATGCCTTAGATCTAAGGTACAAGAAGATGAAAATGTCAGAGTAGCTAGGTATCTCAATGGGTTAAGATGGAATATTCAAGAAGAGTTAAGCCTATGGTGTCCCAACACATTACAGAAGTGTTATCAACTAGCACTAAAGGTAGAAGAGAGAAACAAGAAGAAACAAGAACAGAATGGTAGAGGCAGAGGCAGAGGAAACAGAGGCAGTCATAGAAGCAGTTTTGGGGGAAGAAACACAGATCATAGGTCCCAGGGAGAGTCTAAGCTTATTGAGAAAAGTAGGGATTCTTAGAGAAGACCCAACTATAGGGGTAGGGGATCAGGCAACCCAGGAAGGGGTAGATCTAATGGACCTGGAAGAGGTTCATACTTCTCCACCATGAAGTGTTATAACTGTCAGAAATTAGGCCATCCAGCATATAGATGCCCAGAGAAGCCAAGTTCATCTCAAGGAGGTGATAAGAGAGTCCAATTTGTGCAAGAGGAAACCACACCAAATCAAAGGTGTCTACCACCAAAAGAAGGGGAAAACCTCATGATCAGGAGGATCCTCATGAAAGAGCCATCTTAGAAAGATATGTCTCAAAGGAAAGCTCTTTTCAGGATTAAATGTAAGATCCAAGGAAAGGTGTGCAAAGTTATCATTGACTCAGGATCAACTGACAACATCATATCAGAAGAAGCTGCTACAAAACTTCAACTACCTAGGATACAACACAATAAGCCCTACAAGGTCACATGGTTGAAAAAAGGGCAGCATGTATTGGTGAGTGAACAAACATGGGTAGAGTTTAACATAGGTGAGTACCAAGATAAGATTTTGTGTGATATACTACCTATGGATGCTTGTCATTTGCTTTTAGGAAGACCTTGGCAATTTGTCAGGAAAGCACAATATGATGGTGAAAAGAAATCATACTCATTTTTCAAGAATGGTATCAACTATAAAATTCAGTCCCTTAATGAAGAAAGTGAGGGCAGCAAACCACAAGTTCCCAACACTTTGTTAGTTGGTGAAAAGGAGTTCATTCATACCCTAAAAGAAGGTGATGGCATAGGTTTTGCATTGGTAACTAAACCAGTTGATGAAAAGAAAGAAAAGAAGGTAGAAATCCCATATGAGGTGCAGCAACTTCTATATCAGTTTAAGTCAATTGTTAATGATGGTCAACCAACCTCTCTACCTCCTCAGAGAGCCATTAGCCACCAGATAGACTTCATCCCAGGTGCATCCTTACCAAACAAAGCTGCTTACAAAATGACACCTGAACAAAATCAAGAAGTGGCAAGACAAATCCAAGAGCTCTTAGACCAAGGATTGATTAGAAAAAGTATTAGTCCATGTGCAGTACCCACAGTATTAGCACCAAAGAAAGGTGGGGCTTGGAGACTTTGTACAGATTCAAGAGCAATAAACAGGATCACAATCAGGTATAGATTACCCATCCCTAGGATAGAAGATCTTATGGATTGTTAAGGGGGAGCAAAATATTTCAGTAAGATAGACCTAAAAAGTGGTTATCATCAAATCCGCATCAAAGAGGGGGATGAATGGAAAACAGCTTTCAAGACAAATGAGGGGTTGTATGAATGGCTAGTCATGCCATTTGGGTTAACAAATGCACCCAGTACATTTATGAGATTGATGAATGAGGTGTTACATGACTTCATAGACAGGTTTGTAGTTGTGTACCTTGATGACATCTTAATTTTCAGTAAAACCAAGGAAGAACACCTCCAACATTTGCAGATTGTCTTACAAAGATTGAATGATGAACAACTTACTATCAATCTAGAGAAATGTGATTTCCTTAAGCAAGAGCTGGTCTATTTGGGTTTTGTTGTTTCAGGGGGTGATTTGAAGATGGATCCAAGTAAGGTAGAAGCCATAGTTAATTGGCCAACCCCTAAGAATGCTAGTGATGTCAGGAGTTTTCATGGACTTGCTCAATTTTATAGGAAATTTATCAGAGGTTTCAGTGAAATATGTGCACGTATGTTGGAAACTATTAAGGGTGTTGTGAAAGTGAAATTTCAGTGGACAGAAGTAGCCAACAAGGGATTTGAATTGCTGAAAGTCAGAGTTGCTACTCAACCAGTGTTGATTCTACCTAGTTTTGACAAATTATTTACCTTAGAGTGTGATTCAAGTAATATTTCTATTGGTGTTGTTTTGAGTCAGGATAATAGGCCTGTTGCATTTTTCAGGGAAAAGCTTAATGATGCTAAGAAGAAATATTCTTCATATGATCTTGAAATGTATGCTTTGGTTCAGGCACTTAGGAAATGGAGGCATTATCTTCTTCCTAAAGAATTTGTGGTTTACTCTGACAACCAGGCACTTAGTTTTCTCAATTCACAGGATAAGCTTAGTCACAGACATGTTAAATGGGTAGAGTCTTTGCAAGCATATACCTTTACTTTGAAGCATAAGAAAGGACAGTGCAATAAAGTAGCTGATGCATTGAGTAGGAGGTTACTTACTGTTCAAGAAATTCAGATTAGAAGTATTGGTATAGAATGTTTTAAGGATTTATATCCACATGATTCTGATTTTGCTGATATTTACAAGGTTTGTCAAGATTTTCAGAATACTTTTCATAGTGAATATGTTGACTATACATTGCAGAATGGATTGTTATTCAGGGGTGGATAGCTGTGTGTGCCAAAAGGTTCAATGAGGGAGAATCTGATACAGGAAAAGCACAATGGTTGCTTGAGTGGTCACTTTGGTCTTAATAAGACTTTGGAATTGGTTCAGAGGCACTATTTTTAGCCTAAGATGCAGGCAGATGTCAGGAAATATGTTGAGCAATGCATGGTATGTCAGAAAGCCAAGGGTACTAGCACTAATGTTGGTTTGTATCAGCCTCTTCCCATACCTTCTAGGCCTTGGGATTGCATCAGTATGGATTTTGTGGTAGGTTTGCCCAGAACTAAAGCAGGGTGTGATAGTATTTTTGTGGTTGTTGACAAATTCAGTAAAATGGCACATTTCATACCTTGCAAAACTACTAATGATGCTAGTCATATTGCTTTTCTTTTCTTTAAGGAAGTTGTAAGAATTCATGGTTTGCCATCCAGTATTGTATCTGATAGAGATGCTAAGTTTTTGGGTCATTTTTGGAAAACTTTATGGAAGAAATTGGGTACTAACTTGTCTTTTGGCTCAGCTTATCATCCACAGACAGATGGCCAAATAGAAGTGGTGAATAGAACATTGGGTAACCTACTCAGATGTCTTACCAAAGAATATGGGCAAAGTTGGGATCAACTCATCCATCAGGCAGAGTTTGCATACAATGACAGTGTAAACAGATCCACTGGTAAGAGCCCATTTCAGATTGTTTATGGAATGCATCCTAGAGGTGTTTTCGAGTTAAATGATGTAACTAATTTGCAGCAAGTGAGTGGTACAGCAAAAGATATGGCACAGTCTATGAAAGAAATTCATGAGCAAGTACAGAAGTCTTTACAGGAAACTACTCAAAAAGTTAAGGAGAGAGTTGATGCTTCAAAAAGAGATGTTCAATTTTCAGTGGGTGATTATGTGATGGTCCATCTCAACAAGCCACGGTTATAGAAAGGAGTGCCTACTAAGTTGCAAATGAGAAGAGTAGGACCATGCAAAATCTTGGCTAAATATGGCCATAATGCTTACAAAGTTGATTTGCCTAATGAAGTTTCTATGTCTCCTATTTTCAATGTTGCAGATTTGGTGCCATTCAAAGGGGAGCTACCATCAGACTCACAAAGAGTTTCAGATCTTTCTCGTTTAGTTTCTAATCTTTCTCTCTGCTCTTCTTCTACTCCCATTCCTCAGCAGGTACTAGATTCAAGAATCATCAAAAAGACAAGACACCATACCTACATGGAGCATCTTATCAAGTGGAAGGATAAACTAGTTTTCTGAAGCCACTTGGATACCTAAAAGTGACTTTCTCAAAGCTAGAATTCCTCTTTCTTTACTGCCCAAAGGAGTCACATGACTTCTTTGTCCTTAGGGGAGTATGGTGCAGGAGCACCTGAGCACCTGAATGCTCAAATCCTAGCAGGTATAGCATTTTGTTGCAAATTAAGCATGTGTGTTTATTTTATGCTTCTAGTAGGTTTAATAGGTTTTTTTTATGGTGTAATAAGGTTTGGAACTCATTGTTGTTTAAGAGTTTCCAAGATTTTTGTTTTTTTGCTCAGTGGGCCAAAAACTGTCAATTTTGGGTACAAATGAGCATTTTTGAATTTTTGATGTTGTAAAGCCTTGAAAGGCATTGGAGCATGTTTATTTAGTGTTTCTAATTATTTTGAGTCATTGGTTTGAGTACCAAGTCACCGGGAGTCAAAATGCAACTTTTTGAGCAACAAAAGTTGTCAAAAGTTGTCAAAAAGTTGTCAAAAAGTGCAAAAAAGTGATTTTTGGTGGTTTTGGTTAGTTCTAGCCTATACCTATCCATAAAAAGGCTTTAATAAGTTGGCACATGTATAAAAACCATGTTCCCATCATTTTATGTGTGGTTCATGTTGGAAAAGTAAAAGAAATACTTGTTTTGCTCTTGTTTTTTGTGAGTTTTTAACTAGTTTCCTGCACTTTTGAGAGTACAGTCCGTACCATGGCTTCATGAGTCTATACTACTCCTTTTTTTAATTGTTGTGATCTCCTTGGATGTTTGAGTAGTGATTTGGAACAAGTTTTGTTTGAAGTTCTCTTGAGAAAGGCACTGTTTTGTGGTTCCAATGGAAGGTCTTTCATGGTCCAACTAGTTTCTTCAAGGTCTATTCATCCATGGCTTTGAGGAAACTTGTTGGACCCTTTGTACATACTGTATCATACATCTATTTTCCTTTTCTAGCAATGCACAAGTGTTTGTAAGCCCATGGCAAGTATGTGAAGTGAACAACTTGGCTTGGGTATTCTTAAAGTTGTTTGAATGGTACTTTGTTGTTCATAGCATTGTACTTTGAAATGTTGAAGAAGAATTAAGTTGGAAAGAGTTATCATTGCATTTTACCATCCTTGTCTCTCTCATGACTTGGTTGGATGCAAGAAGCAAAGGTGTAATCAGACTATGAAACAATGTGTCACTGTTTCATTGTTAAAACCTCATTGCCAACCTCCCTAATGGACAGTATGGAATGATGGATTCCTCTTTTATGCATCATGGGAATGTATTTACAAGTGTTTTCAATGTTAAGAAGACAAGGTACACAATTTGGTTGTAAAGGACCTAAATAAGGATCCTAGAAAAGTGTATTCTCTGTCACAGTCTCATAATGTTGTCATGCTTTGTGGCATCTTTTGAGTGTTCAAACTTACAAGATATTTGAAGAGGCTATATGTATTGTTTTACCTTGCCATTAACACCTTTTTGTAGGCCAGGGACAGAGTGAAGAAGCAAATCAAAACAAAGAAAGAAAGTTGTATCAGTTTTAAGACTGTCAAAGTGCAGTGATGGCGGGTGAATGAACAACAGTCATCAAAAATCCTTTCCTATATGTTTTGCAGGTTGTTCCAATTTATGTCAAGTCATTGTTGCATCTATATTTGACAGACTTTCATTGTATTTGGTTTACCAATGTTCAAAATGTATGCAAAACCTTAAAAAAATCGTTGTCTCTGTCCTCTAGACTGTTATTTCTGTGTAAAAGCAGCAGTATGGCATTTGTTTGACATAATGACAGTATTCTAAGATGAGGTTTGAATCCTTGGGAGTGTTTGGCATATGTCATAGCAAGGTTTGAAACATTTAATTGGGTCTAGTATCATGGAGAAGGCCTTTAATTTGCAAACCCTCACTAAAACCCTAAAAAACCCTTGAAAAATGCTTATTTTGTGGGACAGTCCTCAAACAGTCCGTACAGTACTTGCCATAGAAAAAATACTTTAGCTTTCATCATCAATTGACCACATCTCCAAGGGTTTGTCATGAAGTTTAGTAGATTGAGCAGGGTGAACAATTTTCACTAAAAACTAGGGCTAATCCTAGTAGCCTTTTTGGGGCCAATTTGACAATTTCATGAAATCAGTAAGGAAGGAGAAGTAAATTATTGTTTCAAACCATCAAAACTGATAAGTTAAGACCTAAGACACCCTACTACAAGCTCCATAGCATTTCATTAAGTCATTTGATCAAGATGACCTTTTGAACTTAGAAGTTGTCTTGAGTAGAACAACGCTCTTTGCAACCCACTTGGATCTTTTCACTCTTGAAAGGTGAGGGACAGTCATCAGACTTTGCAGGCCTATCCAGATGCTTAGTCAACACATTAATATGATTGAAATCCTTAAAAGGTGCAAACAAGGTTAGGTAAACCATGGTTCTCCAACAGTTGCCCATTCCTGGAAGAGAGGAGATTCAGCCAGTTGGACAACCAAACTTGTTCATTTTTAGTGACACATAAGAGGACCTCATTTTAGATCTAAATGCCTTAGCATGGAAGGTAAGGAGGAGTGATGTACAATACAATAGGGTGCAAGCAGTGTTGAATAGAGAGGAGGAGATAGGAGAAAGGTTTAGAAGAATCCCATTTGTGCCTAGGGATTGATTTGGGAAACACATTGAGAACAAAAGCCCATCAACCTCAAAAGAATACAACTTCTATTCTACCTCCTCATCAACAACCCATTCTATTGATTGAGAATATTTGTGATAAATTATGTGCAAGAGCATAGATGGTTTTTCTCCCAAGATACTCACCATACATATTTTCTTGAGTAGAAATAGGGCTTTTTGAAAGGCTACTTGTAGCTTGATAAAAGTTGTGGCTCCCCCATCATAGGGATCATCTATCTGTTATGCTCGTGCAAGACTTAGTCTATCACATCCTTACCTACTACGGCGGGAATTATAAGGTATGTAGTACCAAAGTTGAAGAAATATCAAGATGTGGGCTGAAATTATCGCAACTGGCCATTTGACCTTAGGGATAAAATGTGTTTGAAGTGTCTTCGTTTTGTGTCAGACCAGTGATAAATTGAGCTGACTTTAGGCTTTTGGAAAAACATACACAAAAACATTTGGAAAAGGGGTCAAAAAGTTCAAAGATTGGGTTGATTTAGACCCACACCTTATTTGTGCCTTTTGAGGCAACATTATTGTGTTTGTGTGGTTGCTATGTTTTCTTGTCAAAGAAAATCAAAACCAATTCAAAAATAAGTATTCATCCAACACAAAATTTTCAAAACAAACATTTGGCAAAAATCAAAACAAAGTGCAAACAAGATATCAGATTATATGACCATCCTTCACATTTTGAGAAAGAGGAATCTTCATCAACATATCAATTTGAAGAAAAGACCATTGAGCTCAAAGGCTTTCATCAAATGAAGGAAATTTTTCTATCTCAATAGACAAATTTTTGTCTCACATAGAGCCTTCTTGCGTCATATGCATCTATATCTTCAAGGAAAATCCAATGAGTTTGATCAAGAATCTTTGAACTGTAGAGCTTTTACTCAATATAGAACTTTGAGTTATCATAAAAACAAGAGAGGCAAAATCAATCTTGCCTTCTTTACAGACATCTACATAACATATAACATAGCCCGGGAAGAACCACCAACCCCTGAAAGAGAAGAGGAAGAATTTGTCCCATTTGTAACACAATGTTTTTATTGAAGTTAACATTCCATCCATTCTCACATTCATACATCATCAATCCATTCCAACTCTTGAAACAAAAAGAGGTCTTGTCCTAAGTTCTTTTTAGATATTGTTTGAATCAAAACAACACATCACTCTTTAGAGTGTCTCTACATCTAGGATAAACTCATCCTAAGAGGCATTTCTAAACAGGTTAAAACTAGTCTATGAGTGCATCCTCTCATTACTAGGTAGCTTGTTTTGTAACACATCTCAGACTTTTCTATACCTTATCATCTCAAACATTGTCAACAAACACAACACGCAATTCTTAGAAGGACTTTGGTAACATCAAACCTTTAGTGTTAGAGATCCATATGCTAAACACTGCACCAAACATTTATCTCTCATTCCATCACCAACTCATAATCATTTTCACCAAACTTCAACAACAACTTTCAAACAAAATGGCTCAAACTAGATCAAGGACTAGACAAATGGAAATCGAGGAGGAAGAGGAGGACAATCTCAATGAATTCCAAGAAGCCCTTGGAGGAAATGCAAATGATGAAAATCCTAGTACTCCCACTCCTGAAGAAATAGAAAGGACACAACACAACCCCCTCTTCAATTGAATTTTCAATGAAATCCTCAAAAACAACGTTGATGCTCACTTTTTGAGACTTGCTCAAGAGGGAGTCAAACTACCCTTTGATTTTGATACTGCATGATTACGGTAGGCATCGGAATACCATAGTCGTAATGAGGGTGGAAGAGGTCGAGATAACTTCAGATATGACCTTAATCAAGGAAATCCCCCACCTCCTCCTCTTCCTAATGGCATTGACATGTTGAGGCAACAAGTCCAGAATCTAGCCCAACAACTCCACAGTGGTGTGAAAACTACCCATTTTTCACTTATTGATATTTGTCCCTATCCCTTTGATAGGAATCTACATATGCCACCTTTTCCATGAGGGTTTGAAACACCTAAGTTTGAAAAGTATCGAGGAAAAGGAGACCCTCGAGATCATTTCAGGGAACTTCACTCAACTTGCCTAGAAGTGGCATATGAAGACACATATCTAATGAGCCTCTTTCCTCAGAGTTTGGGTGGGACAACCACACAATGGTTTTCCTGACTAAAAAGCGGCATTAGGACATTCAAAGAACTAGTCCAAAAGTTCCTTGCACATTATTCACACAACATAGAACGCGATGTCACCATGGCAGATCTGTGTAACACCAAGCAAAAACCAGGGGAGCTATTTTCAGCTTTCCTGCAACGGTGGAGACAACTATCCAGTAGGCGTTCTCTTCATCTACCTGAATGAGAGCTAGTGGAAATATTTATTTCCAACTTGAACGATGAAATGGAATTCCACCTAAACATGAAAGGCACAAAATCCTTTGTTGACATGATCACCCAAGGGTTAAAATGTGAACGGGCCCTCATCAAAAAGGGGCTTATCAAGATATACAATGAACCAAAAGAAGGCCCTCGCTTGCACTTTAACAGTGATAAACCCAACTTCTGGAATAAAAACAAAAACATTATCAATGATGGGGTTGTGGATGCAAGGACTATCAAGAGTGCACAACCTGTGGTCCGATTTGCAGGGCAAAATCCCCCTCCTAAGAACAACATGGTTGCTCCTCCACAAAATCAAGGACATAATGCACCACAAGAGGAATCGAGACAATGATAGCAAAATTATAAACCAAAACGTACATACACTCCCTTAGGGGAGCCTATTGAAATAGTGATACGTCAATTGGTCTCTTCAAATCTGGTGACCTTACCAAAGACATCTAATTACGAACCTCAATTCAAACCTCCATGGTGGAGGGATAATGAACATTGTGAATTCCATCAAGGGAAAGGGCATAAAACAAGTAACTGCCATAGATTGAAAGATCTTGTTCAAGATCTTATTGACCGAGGAGAGATTGAAATTGAAGGAAACAACCCAAAAACCTCAAATAATGATCATCTCATGTTTAAGAATCTTACATCACAAGATCAAAGGGGTCCTTCCACTTCAGGATGAAACACAGATACCAATGATTATATGTGAGCCGCCTATAATACACTGTGAATTGCCTATATGATGTTAATGAATAAATTACAACCATTACCATCAAAGACTCAAGCCCTACCCGCAATCTTCTTACGCGTCATAGCAAGATCACCATTAAAGCAGCTCCACAAGGCACAACCTCCATCCCAAAGCAGTATAACCTTGTGGAACAATTAGATAAGACACCCACACTTATATATATTTTAGAGCTTTTGCACCAATCCCCATCTCATAAAACAATATTGGACCAAGCTCTCCAAGAGGCATCAATCCCTACCAATCTAAATATAGATCAATTTCAAGCTATGGCTAGTAATCTAAGGTCATCACCATGTCTCACTTTCTCTGAAAGCGACAATAGATCCTTCCAACAACCTCATAATGCCTCACTCCATATTGAAGGATTTATCAACCAACATAGGATCAAGCGAGTCTTGATCGACAATGGAGAAGGCCTAAATATCTATACATTACAATTGGTCACAACACTAGGATATGAAATTGAATAAGAGGACCCCCATAAAAAGATGACCATAAAAGCCTATGATGATGCGGAGCATTCTTCAAAGGAGCAGTTGTGTTACCAATCCGAGCGGGCCCAGTGGTGAAACACATCATGTGTCAATTTCTGGACCTTCCTCTGCCATATAATTTATTGTTAGCAAGACCTTGGATACATGCCATACAATCCGTTCCATCCACCTATCACCAGTGTATCAATTTTCCTCATAATAGTGTAGAAATTACAATCCCGGGCGATGAAAATCCATTTGCATATTGTAACAATATCAACCATCAACAAGAAATTACCATTCCCAACTATAGAGAAGCTATCCCATCCACATCATATGTAAGTCCAACCTCTCTTTCCAGTTCAAACACCACTATACCAAAGCAAGAGAAGCTAAAGATGAAAATGGCAGAGGAAGGTCCTGGGGAGTACAATCTAAGCCAACTCTTTTGTATTGGGCAACTAACCACTTCCCCTAGAACTTGTGGTAAGCCTCAAAGGTTACTTCAACCACCATTGGTCAAGCCAACAAGCACTTTGGCACCTTTCATCCTTGGAAAGAGTTGGGAAGAGGAGACCAGAGATGAGGACTTAGTAGAATGGATCTATAAAGACCCTATCACCACGGAAATCCCACAAGCTAAGCTTCCCACATATCAATATGGCAAAGGCCTTACCATTATGCAGAGAATGGGCTATGATGGTCAGAGTGCTTTGGGACCTCCCAAGCAAGGACGACATGAGCTGTTGCAGCCTAAATTAAAGCCTAAAGATAACACTGGATTAGGCTTTCAAAAGGAGACTCTTCCTAAGATCAGATTCAAAGGGAAACCCAGCAAACCTCTATATCAGCCTAATACTCTAAAAAGGCCACCCTTGATTATATCAGCAGCACCAAGAACCGCATCGACTGCCCCAATGAGGCTGAGAATCCCAGCAATACCATCCACAACACCAATCAAACCAACAACTCCATCAACAACAACAACTGCATCAATAACACTATTAGCAATATCAGAACCCCCAGCAATATTGACAACACTGATAATTCCATCAGAAGCAGTAGATTGAACAATGTCGATACTCCCAGTATCAAATTCACTGATACCAATAATCCTCCCATAATACCAACCATTCCATCTCCAAAGGTACATCAGTCGATCACACCTGCAGTGTTTAACTCAAAGGATATCTTGGTTTGGTATAGTAATTGGATGGTGGAAAGCAACTCAGAGACCAACTCGCATGAGTGGGAATTTGATTCTGTATAGCTCAATACTTCAGATGAGGAAGACGCATCACCACCTCCACCTCACAAAGAAATCCCTATTTATGGAGAAGCACGGATTAAAACCTCTTGTGTTCTTGAACTAGAAACACCTTCCACAGACCCTACGTCACATCCTACGCCTAATTCTGACAGGGTGAGTACCATCAATGACCTTCACCACAACATCTTAACCCTCACTAACAAATCTTATGAACTTAACCTAATCGATGAGGTAATGCCCATTATCCATCCTCAACTCATCGAATGGAACCAACCTAATCCCCCATGCCTTGACCAATTCCAAATCGATGAGGCAATCATTGACTTTTTGGAACTATGGGATAACATACCAAGCAAGGATCACAAAGATAGATTCGCCATTGAACTTAATAACGCAACCTACTTTAGAGTGGATGCCAAACCTTTTAGCTGCAAAAATATTGCAATAAAACATGGATCTTCCAGTGAAAACCACACTGTGCAACTGTTTGATCCCAAAAAAGTAAAAAGAAAGAGCCTATCCAATGGTGAAAACCTCTCTGAGGTGCCTACGGATGAAAGGTTTGACATTCTCCCTTCTAGTGCAAATCAGGAACGATCAATAATCCTTATTGAGGAAACAAAAGAATTCAACATGGGGACTCCTGAGACTCCTCACCACATACATCTAGCATCTCTTTTAACTCCAGAGGAACAACCTAAGTTTGTAGAATTCTTCTAGAAGTGTCAGATCAATTTTGCATGGTCATATGCAGACATGCCTAGTCTAGATCCTGATTTAGTCATGCATCACCTCACCATGGCAGAAGGAGCTAAACCTGTCAAACAAAATCTTCGCAAGATGCACCCCCAGATTGTGGTACTAGTCAAAGAAGAACTTAAGAAACTCCTGGATGTTGGTTTTATTAGACCAATTGATTATGCAGATTGGATATCCAACATTGTACTTGTCGGCAAACCAAATGGGGGCATCCGTATTTGTACTGACTTCAGAGATCTAAATAAAGTATGTCCTAAAGATGACTTCCCCCTACCAAACATTGACATGATCGTAGACCTAACAGTAGGACATGCCATGCTTTCTCTCATGGATGGCTTTTCAAGGTACAATTAGATAAAGATCACACCAGAGGATCAACATAAGACTACCTTTACATGTCCATGGGGAACATACTATTGGAACGTAATGCCTTTTGGTCTACAGAATGCAGGGGAGACCTATCAAAGAGAAATGACCACCATCTTTCATGATATGATGCATACCATAATGGAGGATTATGTTGATGACTTGCTGGAAAAATCATTAACAAGAGAGGTCATCTTGCAATATTAGAGAAAATCTTTGACATACTAGAACAATATCATGTTCGACTCAACCCAAAGAAATGCGTGTTGGAAAATGCACACTCCAATGAGACATTGTAGGTGATTGAAGGTTTTGTCATTGATGGAAACCTTACAATCCTATGACACCGGCAAGGTAATCCACCAACACCAACAAAATTAGATTCTACACTGGCACACAGACCACCGGCACCGACAGTGAAAGGAAGCATATCGGCACAGAAGCCGACAGGAATTTTGTTGTTAATATATTTTGTTTATTATTGTAAAATCATTGTAAGCCGAATTGGTAAGTTGTAAAATGACTTATATAAGAGAGTTCATTGTAGAAAATTGTAAGAAGATATGTAATGAATAAAGGAATGTAATTAAGTGAAATAAGGCAGACCTATTATATGAATTATAGGTTAAGGGTTTATGTAAGAAGCAGAGCTATAAACCGGTACTAGATTTGGCATAGTAGATGTTATTTTGAAGCAGTGCAGGACATTGGATTTATATAATCTATTTTGTAAGTCAGTGAGACTTCTCACTTTGTAATTGAGCAGTGAACTCTAGGCACTTGGCCTTCCTACATGTGCAGGCCCCTCTTGTAGCAGTAATATTCTCTTATTGGCTAGTAAGTAAATATTGTGGGTCACAAATCCCACCGAGGTTTTTCCCACACTAGGTTTCCTCGTTAAAATATTGTGTTATGGTGTGTTTTTCATGTGGTTGTTTAAATCTCTGTTTATTGCATTACTTTCTGTTTACCGGTACACAGTTCTAATTTGCTCTACATGTTTTAAGTTAAGAAAATCTCTATACTAGTTAGATACTGATTCACCCACCCCCCCCCCCCTCAGTATCTATGGGAATCCTAACAATTGGTATCAGAGCTTGGTCCTCTATTTTCAGAAGCCTAACAGCTTGAGGAAGATCTTGACACCAGTAGAGATGGAAAACTTGATGAAGCAACTAGAAGGAGCTTTCTGAGACTATGATGCAAAAAAATTGAAAAATATCAAACTTGAAGATGATCTAAAGGCTACTCAGGATATTATTCAAGCACTTCAAGAAAATCTTACTATTTCAAGAAACAAGAGAAGAGAACTTTGTGAAAAGATGCAAAATGAGAATGATGAAAAGGAAACTCTTAGTGATCTAATGAATAAGCTGAAACAAGAAAACATGACAACAAAGAATGAGATGCAAGATATGACTATGAGATTTTGTAAAGAAATTGAAGATAGAAAGAAGAATGAAGAAGACTTGACTAGAAGACTGAATGATGGTGCAAATGAAAACACAAGACTTAGTTATGAAAATGATATGTTGAAGACAAATCTAATGCATGCACAAAATGACTCAAATGAACTCATGAGACAAAAAGGTATCTTGGAAGGAGAACTGGCTGCTGCAAATCAACATAAAGAAAAATTCAAGAAAAGCTCAGAAGAACTTGGTGACTTGTTGAAGAATCAAAAACCTAATGGTGACACTAATGGTCTTGGCTTTGAAACTGGTGAAAGCTCTGGTACTGCAAACACACAGGATCATGGCAAACCAGCAAGACAACCTACTGCTTATAAATTTAATGGCAAATGCTTTAACTATAACAAGTATGGTCATAAAGCAAATCAATGTAGATTTAGAAATTATCAGAATACCAGTACACCCATCGATCAATGTTCAAAATGCAACAAAGTTGGTCATAAATATGAAAATTGCAGAATGAATGTGAGATGTTATATTTGTGGAAGATTTGGACATTTATCTAATCAATGCAGAACACAAACCGGCATAGGTTATGGAAAGGCTATTTAGAAAAATAATGTGACTTGTTATGCATGTAACAAAATTGGGCATATTGCTAAATTTTGTAGAAGCAAGTCCTCACCGATAAACAACAAAGGTTCTAGTTTGAAAGGTAAAGAAAAGGTTGAAGAAGTAAAGCAGGAATTCTCAAAACAATAGATCAGGAAATCAGAACTAAATATTGATAGGAATACTCCTCCACCGGCAAAACAGAGTAACACTCCACCGGTAGAAGAGAGTAACACTCGTCCAGCAGGAGACTCATCCAACTGAAGAAAATTTCCTTGAGGGTTTGGCAAACAAATGAGCAATATGCTATTATTCCCTCAATTGATGGTAAGAAGTTGAAATTACTTCTATACCGGCAGATAAAGTTAAGTGATCACTTAACTGACAAGCATTAAATGTGGTAGTTGGTAGATTGACATTATAAATTAGTGTTTTTGGCTCCATTTTACTTCACCGAGCATTCAAACATTCGAAGAGCACGAAATTTCTAGAGCTAAGGCATTTCGAGCAAAGAAGCAAAGCAATTCAGAAATCAATCTTTCCAAAGGCAGAAAAAGGTATTTATAATCATGGCATCCTCTTTTGTACCTGAATTCATAGCAAACCCTACCATAGTGGAAGTAATCAAGTGCCCTAGGCCCATTTTTCAGTTAGTTCCCGAAATAGCAAAGAAGGATGATAATGTTGGTGCTTTTTCTCAAATCCCCAAAGGAGTAGTTTTTGCAGAAGCCCCTAGGATGTATATTCATTGCCATATAGAAGAATTAGGAGATGAAGAAATTAAGAACATGTACAAGACTATTATATGTGATGTTCTGGTAATGTGAAACCTGAACACAAAATAATTGAAACCCTAGGATTCACATAAATTCTCTGCATTCCGGATTTCCCCAAGGAAGTTATTAGGATAGTGTTGAGAAGGGTTCATGGTGAATTTTTCTGGCTAGATTCAATTCACAAAATAACTAAAGAGGCAGTAAAAGTTGTAACAAGGTTACCCTCCACTGGTAATAGACTTGACAAGACAAAGAAGGTCTCAAATGACCTAGTAATGAACCTAACAGGTGCAACATCCGACAAAAGGTCTTTAAGGGTGAATGATGTAACTGACATAAATGTGAGATTCATTAGCATGATTCTAGGCTACAAATTAACACATGCAAACAGACTAAATTTAGTTTCCAGCTTATGCATAAAGAGTGCTCATGACATGATTAAGGATAATGTGAAAATTGATGTGTGTGAATGGTTGAAGGATGAATTGATTGACAATCTCAGAAAGATCAAGAAGGATAAGAAAGGGACATTTAGATTTGGCAACTTACTCGTTTGCTTAATGCTACATATAACCAAACAGATGCCCGGTATAGGTAATAAGAACCTTGGATTTGACATACCAGTAGGCAAACAATTATCTGACTTATTGAACAACATGGGTGAAAACAAAGAGAAGAATATTAATGAGTACTTTCAAGCATTAAAGGCCAGAATGAACGCTAGAGTCAGACTGTCACAAGAAATTGTAAATAAATATAAGGATGACATATGTTTTGTGATTAAGAAGGATGAGATCTGGATGGAGGCAGTTATCCCAAGAACAATTTGGGTTACTAAAATGGGTTATGAGACAGATGATCACATCATTGAAACATATGCAAAAGCCCTTCTGGAAGCACCCAAGGAACCTAAGGAAGAGGTATTTGGTAGTGTTGAAACCATTGAAAATCAAATTCAATCCAAGAAGAGAGTGAAGAAAGTAGAAGCAATAGTGAGGAGGGGTTCAAGGTAGGCTAAGGCTATCAAAGAAGATGTACTTAAACAAAACGGTATCATTGAAGATGAGTTACAAGCACAACAACCAGAAACTCACCTTTCATCGGTAGCAACTTCATCGAAAAGTGACATGCCAGTTGTATTTAAAAGAGTTGTAAGGAAAAGGGAACCTTCACCGATATCCACACCTTCGCCTAGAAGAACTAGACAAAAACAACAGGCAGTAAGATCCCCGACTAAGAAGACAACTCCAAAGAAGAAAAAATTAACACCAAAGAAAAGGACTCAACAAAATATTGCTCTGATTGATAGATTGTTGGATGAAATAGCAGAGGAAGGAAAGCTTAAAAACATCAACCAACTATATGATACATTATCAGTTGATGACAAGGAGAAAGTTGAAAATAGTGTAATTCTACACTTGGATATCTATAAGAAATTTTTGATGCAAATTGTAGATGAAGTACCGGTAGAACTATTTAAGAGACTTGAAGCTAGAAGGCATGTTGTTATAGAGCTTGACAAGAAAATAAAAATTGAGAAACTACTTGATGTTTATCCTGTTAACTCACCAAAGGAAATAGATGAAATGATCTCAGAGGCTATCTGGACAGTATTCTCAACTGCACACCGGCATGTAGCACTTATGGTTGGTAGAGCAAATGAGGTTGCAGAGGAAACTGCTAACGCATGGGATATATTCCTTGTTGAGAAGGAAAAACATGAAGAATATAGAAACCCCAAACCAATCAAGGTATATCAAAAAGACAAGGATAAGGGAAAAGGAAAGGTTGGTGGACCTCCAAGCATCAAAATAACAGATAATCTACCCCCACCATCTCAAGATACTTGACCGGTAACAACAACTGAAGATCAACCGACTGATGAGAGTATGGATATATCACAAGAGGATACAAATCCTAATTCTAAGGTATTATATATAGTAGATGTTGATACTCAGAAGGTCAACATTGTGGTAGATAAAGACACAATCGGTAAGATAGATATGGCTAGTGAGCCACCGGTAACTGATAACACAAATAACACTAAAAGAAAACCGGTAGATAGTGCCATAGAACAACATGCAGAACAACAGGTAGAACAACAAACAGAACAACAGTAGAGCAACAAGCAGAGCAACATGCTCCAACACAGGAACAGGTTAATATAGAATCAGTGCCACCAACAACTGCTAAGCAAAACAAACCATTGCTTAAGGAAATGGAAACACAGACTGACCTACTAGAGGTCACCACAAGCAAGGATATTGCTCCCACCAGTGGAATTTAGAGTGTTGGCTCTTCAACTGCAGGATTCAAGACAACAAATGTAACTGAAGTTCTTTTAGACTCTATGAAGAAAATAATAGATTGTAGTTCACAGGCATATAAGGCTATAGATGACACAATTCCAATTTTGAAGATGATAGCTCCAAAATGTAATGTAGATAATAAGGATTCTTTGAGTCAACTTGACACTTTGTCTAAGTATATTACTAACAACACAGTGACAATTGAACAAATAAAGGAGGACACATTCAAAGAGAGGTTAAAAAAGGAAAAACAGAAATTCTTTGAGGAACAAATAAAGAAGTGTACAAGGCAGTTTGACACACTTCTACCGGAATTACGTAGCACATTAAAGGAATTCAAAACTTTGTACAGAGATACTTGTAAGACTAACTTTTTGACAGTTCATATAGATAAGAAGATCAACAAGATACAGGAGGAAATAAATCAACTAGCTGACAATTTTATTAATTTGCCTCATTCATTATCAGTTTTTGAGCAAAAGATAACAGGTTTAGAGGAAGAATTACTAAAGCTAGAAAGAGAAAAGGAGAGAATAAAAAGTAAGGCTAAGGATCTGAAATTAAGACTAAGTCCAAAACTGGACTACCTAGCATCCTTAAGGAAAGAAATATCTAATGCATTGGTACAAGGATAGAAAACACCAGCAGAGCAAATGCAACACCTCACTGGTACAGTTCAAAGGATAGAGGCCGCAATAAAAGAACTTGAATCTGGTTTTGGCAAACCTTTTTCAGATTGTAACCAACTGGTTACAAGGTTGAGACAAGAAACTACACTCTATTGACACTTTGACAACCTTTGTCATTGATGCCAAAGGGGGAGTAGTGGTATGAGAAAAATCCAATAACTTAGGGATCATCTACTCAGGGGGAGCACACCTTTTTGGTAACAATTTTTGGACTTCAATTTTTTGGATACACTTTTGAATTTTTCTCATGAGTGTTGTCATCAATGCCAAAGGGGGAGATTGTTGGCAAATGCACACTCCAATGAGACATTGTAGGTGATTGAAGGTTTTGGCATTGATGGCAACCTTACAATCCTATGACACTGGCAAGGCAATCCACCGGCACCAGCAAAATTAGATTCTACACCGGCACACAGACCACCGGCACCGGCAGTGAAAGGAAGCATACCAGCACAGAAGCCGACAGGAATTTTGTTGTTAATATATTTTATTTATTATTGTAAAATCATTGTAAGCCGACTTGGTAAGTTTTAAAATGACTCTTATATAAGAGAGTTCATTGTAGAACATTGTAAGAGGAGATGTAATGAATAGAGGAATATAATTAAGCGAAATAAGGCAAACCTATTATGCGAATTATAGGTTAAGGGTTTATGTAAGAAGCAGAGCTATAAACCGGTACTGGATCTGGCATAGTAGATGTTATTTTGAAGCAGTACAAGACATTGGATTTATATAATCCATTTTGTAATTCAATGAGACTTCCCACTTTGTAATTGAGCAGTGAGCTCTAGGCACTTGGCCTTCCTGCATGTGCAGTCCCCTCTTGTAGCAGTAATATTCTCTTATTGGCTAGTAAGTGAATATTGTGGGTCACAAATCCCACTGAGGTTTTTCCCACACTGGGTTTCCTCATTAAAATATTGTGTTATGGTGTGTTTTTCATGTGGTTGTTTTTATCACTGTTTATTGCATTACTTTCTGTTTACCAGTACACAGTTCTAATTTGCTCTACATGTTTTAAGTTAAGAAAATCTCTATACCGGTTAGATACTGATTCACCCCCCCCCTCTTAGTATCTGTGGGAATCCTAACAATGTGTCTTTGGAGTAACCTCAGGGAAGCTTCTAGGATACATTGTCTCAAGCAAAGGCATTGAGGTCGACCCAACAAAGGTCAAGGCAATCATGGACATGCCACCTCCAAAGAACATCAGTCAACTAAGGACATTACAAGGGAAGCTACAATCCATCTGAAGATTCATTACACAACTGGTAGATAAGTGTCATCCTTTTAAACATCTATTACACAAAAATATCCGCTTTCAATGGGATGCTAGATGCCAACAAACATTCCAGATGCTCAAGGACTATCTCATGAATACACCATTGTTGATCCCACCAAATCCAAGTAGACCTCTATTACTCTATATTTCAGCAACTAATATGACATTAGGAGTACTATTGGCACAACACAATGCAGAAGGGAAAGAGTGTGTTGTATACTACATCTCTCACACACTGGTCGGCTATGAACTCAATTACACACCTATTGAGCGAGCTTGCCTAGCAGTAATCTTGGTAGCCACTAAACTGACAGGTCACTTGGCCAAATGGGTGATGGTTCTAAGTGAATTTGACATCGAGTATGTGGACCGTAAGGCTATCAAGGGCCAAAGTATTGCTGAACAGTTGGCCGATGCACCCCTCATAGGCGATCATCCTCTTATTTCCAATTTTCCAAATGAAGAGATATTCATGATCACAACAACACAACCATGGAAACTATACTTTGATGGTTCATATACTAGGCATGGCTCAGGGGCAGGCATTCTATTTATCACACTTCAAGGTGACACCATCCCAAAGTCTTATAGGCTCACTTTTCCATGTACAAACAACATAGCAGAATATGAGGCCTTGATCACAGGACTCTGACTAGCCATACAATGGAAACTGAAAGAGCTACAGGTATATGGCAACTCCCAACTAGTCATCCGACAAGTCACAGACGAATATCAGATCAAGGATGATAAACTCATGTCGTATAAGCAAATGGTGGACAGTTTAAAGGAATCATTTACGACTATCACCTTTTAGCAGATACCCAGAGATCAGAATCGAGTTGCTGACGCTATGGCTACCATTGCATCTCTCCTAGATCTTCCATAGAATTCCACACGCTACGAGTTCTTGGTAGAACAACTTTGGATTCCCGCTTATGATATCCCTGAATCTGAGATGATATGTCACCTTGTCGGTTCTTAATCCCCATGGTATGGTGAGTTCTACACCTACCTCCACAATCACACACTTCCTCCTAACCAATTGAATAACCAACGCAAAACCTTCATTTGCCAAACCACTTGATATACCATCATTGTTTAAACCCTATACCGACGTAGTCTTGATGGTACTCTCCTTTGATGTTTGGAACATGATGAGACAACAAAGGCCTTGGAAGAGGTACATGAAGGAATTTGTGAGACTCACTCAAGTGGTCCTTCCTTAGCAAAGAAGATCATGCGCACTGGATACTATTGGCCATCCATGGAAAAAGACTCCTACTATTTTGTCAGAAAATGCAAGAAATGCCAAGTTCATGGAGACTTGATACATGCACCAGCACAAGAATTGCAACCAATCACAAAACCATGGCCCTTTTGTCAATGGGGACTTGACCTTGTGGGTAAAATTCATCCATCTTCATCCAACGGTCACAAATTCATTATTACTGCCACCGAATACTTCACAAAGTGGATCGAAGTTGTTCCACTTACCCAAGTCACTAGCAATAAGATCGCCTCATTCATCCTTAATTACATCATCTATCGGTATGGTGTACCCATGTCCATCATCACAAATAACGAGCTTCCTTTCAAAAATCAGGATGTTTGTGAGCTCTGTGAGAAGTTTCACATCCAACGCCGCTTTTCCACTCCTTATTACCCACAAGGCAATGGTCAGGCCGAAGCATCAAACAAGAAAATATTAAGAATCCTCAAGAAGACAGTCAATGATGTTAGCCATGATTGGCATGTTCAATTAAATCCAGCACTGTGGGCGTATCGAACTAGCATTCGAACCCCTACAGGCGCAACTCCCTACTCACTAGTCTATGGCGCAGAAGCCATCCTTCCTATTGAGGTTGAGATACCATCTTTATGGGTTTCCTTGCATAATCTCATAGATGATGAAGTATACAGAGTATCACATCTTCAAGACTTGGAACTACTTGATGAAAGACGACAAGCTGCATACAACCATCTCAAGGCCTATCAGCAGTGCATGAGCAAAAGCTATCACTAGTACATTTGGGCCTAATTTCCGACAACTAATTGCTGGATTTGTGACGACCAAATGTCGGGCTTCCGACAAAATTTACCAACAAAAACTCATCGTCGGGCTTTCCGACGATGTCATTTGCATTGGTCGCCCAACGTTGTTATGAACTCCCCCGATGGCAGCTATATCGACGGATTTCTATCGGATTTCCAATGGATGTTATGATTGCTCCTCGATGACCGTCCGACATGGTAGTGATGTCGGATATATAGCATCCTTGTCGAACGTTCCATTAGTTGTCATTGGAATTCTGACGACGAGAGATGATGTGGGTCAAATGGCTTTGCCATTGGTGAATGAAAGCATTGAACGAGTTCTATTTTTAAAAGTTGCATTAAACATTTTTAATTTATTTGATTCAGTGTTATTTGCAAAAAATGATTATCAATGATGTTGCCTTTCTCCAAGAATTATCTAGGATCTTTCTGTCAGATAATATGTAACATTGAATGACTAAATTTTTTCTTTACAAATGCTTATTTTATTTAATTATTATCTAAGCGTGAATTGAAATTTATATCTGTACGGAAGCAGAACATACAAGCTTTAGAGTCATGTGCAAGCAAATTTCCTAAAAGAAAGGAAGCAGGCATTATCTTGAATGACATGGAAACAAGCTCATCAGCTGCCTAGAAGAGAGCAATTGGAGAAAAGCAGAGGAAAGTGTTAAAGGGTGATAAATTGATAGAGAGTATGCAATACAAACAAACAATGTCTAGAGTGTCTGATGTGACGTCTCTAATTTATATCCGGAGGGACTAACTAGTTTTGGAGTTCCTACGAAACCTATTAGGCCACGCTTTGGAGGAAATCAATGTGTTCATGCAAGGAGAACCTTTTTTCTATTATGAGAATGATGATTTTGCACCAAGGGATATTTGGAAGTCAATATCCAAAAATTTCTATAGTGTGGAACCAGAGTTGGCGGACTCGGAGTAATTTTCAGCTTTCAGAAGACCAAGAGGTTATGTACACAATCTCCTAATAGAAGGGTGATTTCAAGCATTACCTCTCCCCCCCATGACTATTCAAGAAGCACTTCCTCAAACAAAGGACTATTGGCCTCCATGGGATCAAAGAAAAAAATTGAAGCATAGACTCTAGATGATGTGGTGGTGCCCTTCGTGAAGAACTCTACACTATAATTGAAAATTCACAAGGGAAACTGCAAGATAGTGAAGAGAAATACAATCTTGAAAAGTGGGAAGAATGGATCTTGGTTTGGGTGGGGCCAAGTCAGGTGCCTCCTCTAGAGGTTGACGAGATAGAAATCATATTATGATTTGAAAAAGATCACACTCATGGAACTTTGTGTGCGAGTGATCAATTGTGGTGTTTGGGTAATGCATTCCAAATAGATACAGTTGCATGCCATCAGGATAAAATTATTTAATCAAGACATTACCCATTTGGAATGAAACTGTATCTATTTGGAATGCATTACCCAAACACCGCAATCGATCACTCGCACACAAAGTTCCACGAGTGTGATCTTTTTCAAATCCTAATATGATTTCTATCTCATCAACCTCTAGAGGAGCCACCTGACTTGGCCCCACCCAAACCAAGATCCATTCTTCCCACTTTTCAAGATTGTATTTCTCTTCACTATCTTGTAGTTTCCCTTGTGAATTTTCAATTATAGTGCAGAGTTCTTCACGAAGGACAGCACCACATCGTCTAGAGTCTAGGCTTCAATTTTTTTCTTTGATCCCATGGAGGCCAATAGTCCTTTGTTTGAGGAAGTGCTTCCTTAATAGTCATGGGGGCGAGAGGTAATGCTTGAAATCGCCCTTCTATTGGGAGATTGTGTACATAACCTCTTGGTCTTCTGAAAGCTGAAAATTACTCCAAGTCCGCCAACTCTGGTTCCACACTATATAATTTTTTGGATATTGACTTCCAAATATCCCTCGATGCAAAAGCATCATTCTCATAATAGAAAAAAGGTGCTCCTTGCATGAACACATTGATTTCCTCCAAGAGTGGCCCAATAGGTTTCGTGGGAACTCCAAAACCAGTTAGTCCCTCTGGACATAAATTAGAGACATCACATTAGACACTCCAGACATTGTTTGTTTGTATTGCATACTCTCTATCTATTTATCACCCTTAAACACTTTCCTCTGCCATTCTCCAATTGCTCTCTTCTAGGCAGATGATGAGCTTGTTTCTATGTCATTCAAGATAATGCCCACTTGCTTTCTTTTAGGAAATTTGCTTGCACACGACTCTTCAGCTTGTATGTTCTGCTTCCATACAGATATAAATTTTAATTCACGCTCAGATAATAATTAAATAAAATAAGTATTTGTAATGAAAAGATTTAGTCATTCGATGTTACATATTATCTGACGGAAAGATCCTAGACAATTCTTGGAGAAAGGAAACATCATTGATAATCATTTTTTGCAAATAACACTGAATCAAATAAATTAAAAATGTTTCATATAATTTTTAAAAGTAGAACTCATTCAATGCTTTCATGCACCGACGGCAAAGCCGTCTGACCCACACCATTATGCATAATAGAACAAATCAATATAATAGGCTATTATAAATAATATATACAAAAATATAAAAGAACATTAAATTACCATTACAAACCCATAAACCATTAAATAGTGAAAATAGATATAAATTTGTAAATGTCTCCCTATAAACAACACAGCCATAACCAAAACAAAAAAATTTCTTACCCGCAAAAACTAAGTAGCTGGTGAGTTGCAAGTCTACAACATCTCTCAGATGATCAAACTGTTTCTTAATTTTGTTCTTATGATTAGTCAATGGATTTAGTTGCATGTACGAGTTTTCTATTTGAAGCCTTCCATTTCCCTATATTTGAGACATAATAAAATTCTTGTGAGTAGGAAATTGATTCAAGAGTTACGTGTGAAGAATTTGGCAAAGTAAATGATGACAATCAAACAAATTTTATCTGTCTTGATTAAAGACTTTTATCCTAATGGCATTAAATTAAAGTTATTTATCTATTTTCTGGTGATCTCTGGAGCAGAGGTTGCTTTGCATCAACCTGGGATACATTTAACTTGTGTTGTATCTGTGGAAATATGTATCCTAGGATGATGCAATGCAACCTCTTCTCCACCAATACCAGATAGAAGAGAAAGTACTTTAATTTAAAGCCATCAGGATAAAATGCTTTCAAGACATATATTAGGTATAAAAGGAAGCCTACCCTGTCATTTGAAGGGGTTTACCTACAATTCAAGTGATCTCTTAATTATAAAATCAATTCAATTCCAAGTGAACAAACAATCAAGCATTCATCAAGAATTGAAGGAGAAATCAAGTTAATAAAGATATTTAATAGAGGAGATATTTAATAAAGATATCATCTTTTAAATTAAGAAATGGGTAGAAGATTAAGAATACAAACCTTCCATATTGCACACTTCAAGGTATATTAAAATCAGTTTAAAGTGTATTCATTTAGGGACCTTTCATAAAATATTCTCAACTTACATATCATAAAAGGATCTTAAAATATTCATTGTTTATAATGATAAGAATTTGGTTGTTCCATACACCTTCCTTTACTATTTTTAAAATATCATCGACCAAAATATTGTGCAGCAGTAGTATGGAGTGCATTTCATCTATTTTATGCCTAAATATTTCATCATACCACTTTCTTTTCATCATAAACTAGTTTGAGAGAATCTATTGGGTGGGAAATTGTGTATGGTTGCAATTATTTTCATGCATGGAAAGTGATTTAAAGTTTGGACCAATAGAGGATAAGTATTTCTTGAACCTTTGAGGACATGTGTAGGGCACCGCATGGATGTTTCTCTATTATTGAACTCTTTGAATATGTAAGTAAATTATTTTTGGTTGATGACACAGTAAGTGTGGTATTTGTCTTTTCGATATGTTGTGGATAATATTAATCAAATATGGAATTTTTTTGATGCTATATACACTATGTTTTGGATTGAATTTAGGTAAGCAAAGAGGTAATGGAAGAATAAAAGAGGTACACAAAGGAAGAAGAGTGAAATAGGTGGTTTGGGATGGAGGTTACAAGTATATATGATAATTCGTATGGATAATTTGTTGTCTATAAAGAGGCAAATAAGCTATCACAACTTCAACATGAATGAATGACTCATCTACAGAAGCAAAAGGTACCTCTAATGGTTTCAAAATTTGTCAAAATAGTTATGAAATACCAAATAATCAAGTGGAATATCCTTTAGGTAACTAATATTATCTTCAAACTATTTATTTTGATTTTCATCATATCATTTCCATGTGCATTTCCCTTGGTTTTAGTCCCATTTTTTCTTTATTTTATTCAAAACAAAATTTATAGATGCCTCTACTTGTCTCACCATTCATTAATTGTTTGGGATTTTCATTCCATTCACCAAGGTTGGCATCTATTATAAGACCCTGTGTCATGGCCAAGCTAAATGATTTGACTCTAGTTTCTCTCCAATCTAGTCACCTAGTAGCATGTGAAATCTATCTCTTCCTAATTATTATTCTCTCCATCTTGTTAATGAATGAATCCTTCCTCATAATTTTGGACAAGTGAGACAATGTTATCTCAAGGAATCTTTTCAATCCTCTTTCAAGATTCTTTCCCAACTAATAATCTTGCATATTGGAAAATAAGTTACGCTTCTATTTTTCCAAGCTACTTTTCCTTATAATGTTTAGATTTACTCTAAAGTGCTCATTGTGACTCATGTTTACTACTCTTCCTATTAGTCTCATTCCAATATCTCCTACAAAAATATGGAATGATTACATTTATATTTTATTTGTGTCTCCTAAATATCCACAAAATTTGGAACAATAATACAATTTTTTAATAATATTTAATTGTAAAAAAAAGGATTAAAATGGAACTAAACACTCTAAATAAATTAATCAAGGTTAAAGGGATAAACTAGGATCAATTCATGAAGGCAAGATCTGTTATCTCAAAATTAATAGACTCATGCAAGAAAAGAAATATTAAATCTAGAGATAAAAATCTTGAAAAATTTAGCTAGCTAAAAGTGAAAGAATGTTGTCAAGCTCTCATTTTCACACAGACTGGCAAAGGTTGTAGAGGAGAAATCACTATTGAACTTACCCCTATCTCATATAACCCTATGTTGTCTATGCCCCACAATAATTAGAAGATCCTAATTACTACTGTCCTAAACCTTGCATTGACCGTCACAATTTCACAGTGAGTTGAGTTAATTAGTCCATTAGCGAGATTGGGAAAGAGTTTGGAATTGAGTTAGGTGTTGGTGGAAGGTTTAAGGAGGTACACTATCATCATAATTAATGTTAGAGAGTGTTGTGTGAAGAAGAATGGCCACGAAAGGAGTGACTGTCCTAAGTGCTTGAGACTGTCACAAAAAGTGAGTGTTGCAGCAATGAATCTTCCTTTGACCTTTGTGTGTTTGGGAGGGTAAAGACCCACATATCAACTATCTACTTTGACATCCTAGGATGGTGTCCACCTACTCTAAAACCTTGTGGGCACTCTCTATCTGATACTAACATATACATAACATGTGCCTCTCATATAACCCTATGTTAGCTAGGCCCCACCATAATTAGAAGATCCTAATTACTAAAAACACTAGAATCTCCCCTAAAAGGTTGTTGAGTCATAGAAGGCATAGCTTGATAGCCCTATAGTCTCTCATACCTAAAATATCCTTGTGTCGATGATGGTCAAATGTGACTACCCTATGGCCCCTACTATGCTCTAGTAGACCTTTGTCCCTAATATTGATACTATTGGGTTTTTCTTTGTAAATCATATAGTAAGTCTACATTGTCCTTTGAAGGATGGGGAGGCCTATGGACACTTTAGTCCCTTAATCAAGGTTAGAAACTTCGCTCATGCCTCTTGTGGGTACCTCCTTTTCCATAAGAGACTTTGCACATAGCAACCCTAAAGTCATTTGGATTGGTCATGTGTAGGAACTAAATTTTTGGGCTTTCCACCCCTAATGAAATAATTGACAAGTAACTTGTCTTGAATGTAATCTACAAATTACAAGAACTCCAAAAACTAACTCTCATGTTGAGCCGCTATAAGACCTTATTATGTAAATTATGAAACTCATCTATGCATCTCTGTCAAAAATATTTTGAAATAGAACACACTTTGAAGCACTCCAAAATGGTATCTGGAGAGGGTTTCCAATGTGAGTTGGTGCATTTTATCCTCCCAGTACCACAAGGTGGAAGCAAGTCCTCTCAAAAATTATATTGAAAATTATGCCTTTAGGTTGCTCACATATAGATGCAACCCAAAGCATAATTCCAAGCTAATTAGTAAACAAGACTTATCCTCAACCCCATTTGTGGATCTTAAAAATGTAGAGGATTGGAGATGAAGCAACTCTCGAATATGATCCTTTGGCTCATGATATGTGCTTGCTATAGTCTATACCTCTTGTATTTATGCATGATGAGGCTAGGTAATGTGTATTGATCAATATTCTATCTCCTCTATATGTATTTCCCAAATTCAAGGCGAACTCCTAATAAGCTCCCAAGATGCAAGTATATGCTCCTCTACTACAAGTGGATCCTCATGGCTTGTAAGATTTGAGGTCCATACTCGGGCTACTCATCTTGGTGAAAACTCTCAAAGTGATATGACCCTTCCTTCCATTTCCTACACCCTATTTTCTAACCCACACCTCATAACCTTTACCTCACTTCCTATCATTATTACCTTCCATCTACATTTCATATCCCCTATCTTAACCTCCTCCACTTTCCTACATCCTATCCTACACCTTAACCTCATACACACTTACTTTTACTTCACCTACCTAACCCCATTCCATCCTTCACATCCTTTTATCTCCCCCCATTCACTTTCCTACCTTCCAAACCCCTAACATATCCTAACTTACTCTTTCACCATTATATCCTTCATCAATTACCTCCCTATCTTATCCTAACCCACACCTCATAACCTTATACCTCTTAGCTTCCATTTTATACCACCTTCCTAACGGTACACTTATGCTCCCCTCCAAAACACCAACAAAAAATAGCACTCGATCACTACACATTGCTCTCACGGTTCTGTAGCAGGGATTTTCTGTCACTACCATATATACCAGCATCCATAATTAGGATATATTTTACATAATGGCACTCGATCACGCAGGTTTAGGTCATCCCTCCCCTTAATCAGGATATATTTTAAATATGAAAAGTAGTGTTAATATGTTTCAGACTAACTATATTGTTCATTATTTAAAATGTAGTGTTTAAATGATACATGATTGTAGGATTGTTCAATAGTTTAGGTCCTATAAGAAATTCTTCTTTTAAATCAATCATATCATATTACAGAAACCTCTCACCATCTCTGCTATATTTGGCAATTAATCTGATAAATATATAATAAACTTTGAATCTAAATATTTGAATATGTATAACAATGAATTTGCTAATTATACCCTACCTTTTTCCTACAGTGATTAAACCCATAGGGAACTATGTCCACCTCCCTCCTTCATGTTCATCGGGGGATGGCCCCTACCTACATGTTCCCTATTGTGATCCCCATTGTGATCCCCTAATATGCCCTGAGACAGTGCAAACTAAGATACCTTGGGAGGGCCTTTAGGTAGGCACTCGTTCGCTCGACCGAGAAGGGATGCTTACGCGAATAGTTGTGGTTGAAGCTAGCGAAGATGGATGGAGATTTGATAGTGAGTGTCCACCTCCACTTCCACCGAATCGTACTCCCTCGCCAATTCCAGCCTGATTTGCAAAATTGAATCACATAACCGATACTCCCTCTACTTCCAGCCTGAGCTATAGAACCAGTTGGTTTCACACCAATGATCTTCCCCGCCACGATTAAACCCACAAGTTCGTTGTAGAGGCGGGACGAATGAAAGGCAGGATTTATGAAATGACTTGGTCTTTTTTTTTTTTTTAAAGTAATGCACATGGTCGTCGGAATTTCGACGAACGTGGGCACTTTTTCTAAAAAAACCTAAATGTCAAAACCAAATGTTGCATTATCATTGGAATTTCGATGAAATCGGGCATTTTTTCAAAAAAAAATCAAATTTGATCATAATATACCTCCTTCGTCAGAATTTTAGGCCAAATGTATTAGTGTATAATCATCGGGTTAGACCTTGTGCATTTGAGGTAGGTGATCTTGTTCTCAAAGAGAATCCTCATAACCAACCAAACAGAGATCATCAAGGAAAGTTTGAATCTAACTGGCTGGGTCCATATGCTATCACTGCGGTCTTTGGGTCTAAGTCATATCAATTGGCTACTTCAGAAGGAGAACTGCTAGCAGATCCGATCAACAACATGCACCTCAAATGATTTCATACATAAGTTGTACAGAGCATTAGGCTCTAATACATACAGAAAGAACACCAAAAACATTCAGATAAATGTCCTGAAGAAAATACAAAAAAAATTAAAAAATTAAAAAATAAAAAAAATCAATCAAAATAGTAAAGAAAAGTCATGCATCCAAACAATGAAAAACCACTTTGGTGGCACCTTGGGTAAGTACGATGGTGAAAACCTGGCAAACATGCGCCACTCGTAAAGGCTATAGCTCCATTGTCTTTTAGAATTGTTGTGATCACATTCATTGCATCCACTCATCCATCATTCAAACCATGGCTTGTTATTGATCTACAATCAAGGATAGTACTTCATGCATCTTGCATCCTGCTTTTTCATAGTCATGTCTAAACTAGGGGCAATACTCTTAACCTATTGATGGAAGTGGATTCTACATTGATTGTGATTCATTGAGTTCTTCATTCAAAACTATCTCACAAAATCCAAAAACATTCAAAACTATCTTACAAAATCCAAAATTATTCAAACAACTCACAAAATCCAAAAACATTCAAAAAACATCAAAAATCGATCAAAAACATGGCAACACATAAAAATCCTTTGTACATACACATCAAAGAAGACATTAAACAAACATTTTGAGATACTCAAACGATTACCACTTATCAAATCAACCAAACAATCAACATCAACACACAATTGTCTTAACAAGGATGCATCTTTCCTTACCAAAACAAAGACATGATAACATTTTCTTTGGCAAGAAAATTTTGTTTAAGCTACCAAGTACTTAGTCAGTTTGATAAAATTTATTTATTCATTTATATCTGATTCCTATGCTACTCTGGGATATCCACAAGTGATTAGAGTAGCCGGGATGGTTCCTAAATATTATTTGTTTATCTTTTGTGAATTATTCCAATGAAGTTTTGGGGCATGTACTAATGGTGTCTATGTGGGAAGTTCACTAAGCTATGTGATCTTATGCAAAATACAATCATGGATCACTATGGCTTACTGACTACAGTGTATACCTCAACCATATGAGCATGAACCATTATGGAGGGTCCATATTCTTTATCTATACTGTTTGCTTACATGTACAATGCTCCAAACTTGGTTCCTATTGCCTCATCCAAGATTGATACTACCATTTCTCAATCATGAAAAATAAAGCACTATGGATTGTCATTCCAGCTCATCTATTTATATTGCATTTCGTTGCATATCACCCATCCATTTGATCATTCATTATTCATATTTATGGTTTTTTTATGAAAGTGTGAACAAGTTAAATATGAGACTTTATTTAATACGAATTGGTCTTGGATACAATCATGACGGAGTTCTCTAATACATCATACAATTTCTCACCAACTTGCATTTATCTGTCATAAACGCATGATATCATCATTCCATTACATTTAGTTGCATTTAAATACATCTAGTTCATTATCATTTACTTGCATGAAGGTTCATTTCATCCATTTTAGATATTCATTTAAGTGCATTTAATATCATTTAGTTGCATTCATTATTACTTACTTAGATTGGCATCCTTACATCATTCAAAATCATTCATCATCATTTAAGTTTGTTTACAATACATTCATCTAGATTCATTTAGTTGCATTCATTTACATTTATCTATCTATTAGTTAAGTACATTCATCTATCAATCCAAGTATATTCTTATACTCATTCATTTCATTCTCATCTTTACAAGTTTCCTCTGGATTCATTAAAAGATGCATTCATTATCCTTTTAATTGCATTAAGGTGCAATTATCCATTATCCCTTAGTTGCATTTATTTTCATTATCATTTCACTTAGTCATATTTTAAGTCATTTAGAATCATAAAATAAACATTTGTCTCAACATTCGTTTATTCATTTTACAAGTGCATTCATTTAAGATCATCACATAAACATTTGCATCACCATTTGTTTATCCATTTTTGCATTCATTTTTAACCTTCTATCCACATTTACATAAACCATTTGATTCATTTCATTTCAGCATATCAAACACGGCTACATATAATCATTTCATCAACATAAACACAAGTACTATCTATCTCATAGTCAACATCATTCATTCATCATTTTGCATGCATCATCATCATGGCATTACATACATAAACTATTACAAAAATGCATCATACATGTTAGCATCACATTCATAAGCATGCATATAGACATCATAAAAGCATCATCAAATGCATATAGAAATCATCTCATCATCATATACATCTAACAAATAAAAATATCCATCTAAGCATAAATCATAAACTCGTCATCCTACATAAACCCATACATATCATCAACATGCATATCATCACAAAATATGGGATCTCCTCATATATCACATCATATATCATCTCGCAAAAATATCCATGTATCAGAGTATAGTGATGTCAAAAATATCGGCTACCAAGAGCCATCCAAGTCACAGTCCAAAATGACAATGTAATAAAATACATAAAGCTCTCTCAAATGGCACTCTGGCTAGATGCTGCACCACCATCACCACCTCCTCCCCCACTACCCCCTGCACCACTCACAATATCTTGTCGTGGAGGATCCATCACACCACCACTGCTCTGCATCTTCTGAGACCACTCTGATCTCGTATGCTGCATCTGTGAATAGCTCAGTGCCCATTGATTGGATGGCACCGCCTACTCATATAAACCCCGCCAATACTCTATCTCTACCTACACTCACCGTATCTCCCTCATCACCTCCCTAGTAGGACCCTATGCTCCTACCCCAAATCATACTCTCTCCTATAGCTCCATCAATCTCTCCACCGCATCATCTCTCTCGCAACACTATAGTCAACTCTGACTCCTATGCAAACAGTTGAACATCTCTAGTTGCAACCTCTACCTCCATCTCCTCCACCCGTGCCTCAACTGCTATAAGTTGAGTCTGCATATATACTAGCATATGCTCTCATGCATCTCCCATCCCCATTAGATACTCTCCTCCACCAGTGGCTCCCTCTCCTGTATCCATAGGTGCCTCTCCCTCCCCCATATCCCTGCCACCTAATCTGACTCCTCCCTGCATCAAAGGCCCCTGTGATAGTCACAATGACTTCCCCCCTCTCCCTCTCTATTGTAACCGTCCTCCTCCACCGCCTCCAACTCCAAATCCACCCCCACCTCCAAATCCACCACCACCACCCCCTCCACCTCCTCCTCCTCCTCCTCCTCCTCCTCCACCACCCCCTCCTCCTCCTCCTCTGTCACCTCTACCTTATCCATCTAATACATGTCCTCAACCTCCTCTCCTCCTTCATCTCTATCTCCTATCATCCTCAAAAGCTAGAATCGGCTCTGTCGGATCCAATATGCATGGAATAGGATGTGTAGTAATATACTGTGTATACTCATCTATAACCCCTCAATCTACAACCCCCGGCCTCATATGTCATGGTCTCGCCTGTAAAGTCTGAAACTCCACTAAGTCCTAATCATACGGTAGCACTAGCCCCCACTGGAATCTCTCCCGTACCACCTATGCATACTCCCTTGATCCACTCGGCAATCCCTGCCTCCGACCAAACTGCCTCATCACTCTACCAGGTACCTGTCTCTCCACATTGTAGGATGTCCTACCAATCAAGTATCATGTCATAAATACATAAGGTAAGGCCTTTGCATCATCATCCCAGGGCTCACACTCAATATAGGGTTTCCATATCACTATATCTAGATCATCTAATGCCCGTCGCCACCACTCTAACTTCCCCAGGTGGGGCTGACTCATCATACCTCCATACATATACACATAGGGCTGATCTATTGCCCTAAATCTCAAACTAACAGGTTGTGTCATGGGTAGGTGCTCCCATGCCCAGATATGCAACAGAGTGATCCCAACTCCTAGAGAACGCATCTCTCGGTACACCACCTCATGCAGATCCTGATATAAATGTGCCAGAACACACAGTCCACATGCAAAGTGGGTCCCCTTAGTCACCATCTGCTCTATAACCTGGCCCCAACCCATGACCAGTCCATGTGATCAATGATCGGGGCATAGCAGGCCCCCAAAAATCCTTGATAACATAGCTGGAAGTGGCTCATATAATGCAGCTATCTCCTCCCACGCTACCGAGCCATCATGAATAAAAACATCCTCATCAAATATCAGCTCCACAGCTATTGTCCCCCATGCTCGGTCATATGTCACCAGATCCCCTCGGATAGGGATGTGCAAGATCTGCCACACATCCTCCAATGTCACGGTCATCTCACCCATAGCCAGATGGAACGTGCAAGTCTCGTTCTGCCACTGCTCCGCTAATACCATCATCAGGTTGTGATTCATCTGAGTCACGGGCATGCACATAACATCATAAAGGCTTGTCGTTGTAATACAATCAATCTCGGCCTCCGTCAACCAATCTCTCAACTGCTGCATAGCTGAATGCCTCTCCCGCATCTATAAGATGGGAAGATCCTCCTACACATCATCACACATCTGCATCATCATCAATTGTTTTGTTTCAAATTTTCTTAAGTTTAAACCTAGACTATCAACAGATACTCTGATCAAGTATCTTCAGGTCTCAATAGGTAAGCAATCATGGCAAACCTAGACTACAATGGGCATTTATCATAATGACCTAGTCTCAACATGGCTGTTATGGTTCAAAACAACTAACCTATCTGTAACGCCATAAAACGGTTAGTCCAGGGGTTAGTCAAATCAACATAAAACTAAACCATTAAAAAAGCATTATCAAGAAAGATTAAGCATAGAAGCATATTAGAGATAAAAAATGAATAAACATTAAGACTTCACTCATGATGCTCCCTACGCCATTAGCTCTCCCTTGTTCCTCTCCTCTCCAAGTTCCCAAATGAGTGTAGCTCCCAGTAGCTTTTTGCACTATTTTTGGATGTCTTATGGAGATTCAAGAGTATGAAGTAAATGTTCATGAAAATGCAAACATGAACAAGCTAAGAAATGAGATATTATGTTACTAACTAAGACTAAATTTAGACCAAAGTGAATTATGTTAAATACTCTCTAGATTTTGCTATAAGCTAGATGCATACAAGTTTTCAGGATCTAGATTATGAAAAAATGGGCTCTATTTATAGGAAAAATGGTGCAATGGATGGTTGAGATTGAGTAATCTCAACAAGGGTCAAGATTGAATGATATTCAATCCATGTGAAGGCTTTCAACCCAATCCCAGGATGACAAGTGTCAACACGAGAGGGGTTGAGAGGAGAGGGAAGAAGCATTAAATGCTTGACTTGACCTGAGGGTTAACTTGGGAGGTAGGGTTAACTTAGAAGCATTTAATGCCTTAATGGTTATGAGGTTGCTGGAAGGATGTGTTGTCACTTTCAGAGAAAATGAGACAAGGTGATGACCTTAGACTGCCAAACATGGCTTGGAACTGATCTGTGTTTAGATTTGCAGGGACTGACACCTCTTGGAGAGCTTGATCCAAGATTTTTTTATGAGATGGAGATAGGCGCAATAGCTCTAAGATAGATATTAGTGCGGGCATTTTATATAATTGGTCCACAAGGTTATACTGCTTTGGGATTGATGTAGTACCTTGTGGAGCTACTTTTATGGTAACCTTGTTGTGACGTGTAACAACATTGCAATTGGAACTAGGATTTTTGATGGTAATAGTTGCAATTTGTTCACTGGCATCATACAGGTGATTCACGGTGTAATTATACATGGCTCGCGTATAATCAGTGGTATCAGTGTTTCTCCCTGAAGTGGAAGAACCCCTTTGATCTTGTGATGGGAGTGAATTTTTGAACATTAGATGATCATTGTTTGTTGTCTTTGGGTCATGTCCTTCAATTTCGATATCACCTCAATCAATAAGATCTTGAATAAGATCTTTCAATCTGTGACAACTGCTTGTCTTATGCCCTTTTCCTTGATGGAAATCGCAATGTTCAGTATCCCTCCACCATGAAGGTTTGACTTGAGGTTCATAATTTGATGTTTTGGGTAGGGTCACCAGATTTTGAGAAACCAATTGGTGTAACAATGTTTCAATGGGTTCCCCTAAGGGAGTGCATGTTCGCTTTGGTTTAAAATTTTGCTGACGTTGTCTGGGTTCCTCTTGGGGTACATTGCGTCCTTGATTTGAGGAAGCAACTATGTTATTCTTGGGTGGGGGATTCTATCCCGCAAATCGGACCATAGGTTGTGCACTTTTGATAGTTCTAGCATCCACAACCTCGTCATTGATGACATTTTTGTTTTTGTTCCAAAAGTTAGGCTTATCACTATTGAAGCACGGATAAGGACCATCCTTTGGCTCATTGTAGATTTTGATCAGCCCTTTTTTGATGAGAGCCCATTCACACTTTAAACCTTTGGTGATCATGTCATTGAAGGAATCTGTGTCTTTGATGTCTAGGTGAAATTCCATTTCGTCATTTAAGTTGGAAATAAATATTTCCACTAATTCTTGTTCTAGTAATTGAAGCGAACGTCTGCTAGACATTTGACGCCATCATTGCAGAAAGACCAAAAATAGCTCGTCTGGTTTTTGTTTAGTGTTACATAGATCGACCATTGTGATATCCCATTCAATGTTGTGTGAGTAATCTGCTAGGAACTTCTGGATTAGTTCTTTGAAGGTCCTAATGCCACCTGGTAATCAAGAAAACCATGATGTGGTTGTTCCTCCTAAACTCTGGGGAAAGAGTCGCATTAGGTATGTATCCTCGTATGCCACTTCTAAGCATACTGAATGGAATTCTCTAACATGATCATGAGGATCTCCTTTTCCTCTATAATTTTCAAACTTAGGTGTTTCAAACCCTCGTGGAAAAGGTGGCATATGTAGGTTCCTATCAAAGGGATAGGGACAAATATCATTAAGTGAAAACTGGTTTGTTTTCACACCACTATGAAGCTGTTGGGCGAGATTCTCCACTTGTTGCCGCAATATGTCAATGCCATTTGGAGGAGGAGGTGGGGGATTACCTTGATGAAGGTTGTATCTGATGGGATCACGACCTCTTTCATCCTCATTATGACTTTGGCGTTCTGATGCTTGCCTTAGTTGTGCAACATCAAAGTCATAAGGTAGTTTGGCTCCCTCTTGAGCAAGTCTCAAAAAGTGAGCATCAACATTGCTCCTGAGTATTTCATCAAAAATTCTATTAAAGAGAGGGTTGTGTTGTGCCCTTTCTATTGCCATAGGAGTAGGAGTACTTGGATTTTCATCATTTATGTTTCCTCCAATGGCTTCTTGGAATTCATTGATGTTTTCCTCTTCTTCCTCAATTTACATTTGTCTAATTCTTGATCTAGTGTGAGCCATTTTGTTTACAAGTTTTTGTTGAAGTTGGGTGAAAATGATGATGAGTTGTTGATGAAATGAGAGATTTATGTTTGGTGGGGTGTTTTGCATATGGATCTCTAGCACTAAAGGTAGATGTTACCAAAGTCCTTTCTTGAATTGCTTGTTGTGTTTGATTGACAAAGTTTAGTGTGATAAGGTTTAGAGGGATCAGAGATGTGTTACATATTCATCTACCTAGTAATGAGAGGATTTACTCAAAGACTAGTTTTAACCTGCATAGAAATGCCTCTTTAGGATGAGTTTATCCTAGATGTCAAGACACTATAAAAAGTGATGTATTGTGTTTGATTCAAGCAATATCTAAGAATAACCTAGGACAAAAACCTCTTGATGTTTTGAGAGTTGAAATGGATTGATGATGTGTGAATGGGGTAATGGATGAAATGTTTAACTTCAATAGAAACTTCATGTTACATAAGGAACAAACTCTTCTTCTTCCCTTTCGAGGGTTGGTGGTTCTTCTCAAGCTACGTTGTATGTGATACAAACGTCTGGAAAGAAGTCAGGGTTGATCTTGTCTCCTTTATTTTTGTGATAACTCAAAGCTCTATATTGCATAAAATCTTGCGGTTCAATGACTCTTGATAAAATTCATTTGATTTCCCTTGAAGATAAATATGCATGTGACGCAAGAAGGCTCTATGAGAGACAAATATTTGTCTATTAAGATAGAAGAATTTCCTCCTTTTTATTAAAGCCTTTGAGCTCAATGGTCTCTTTTCAAGTTGACATGTTGATGAAGATTCTTCTTTCTCAAGATGTGAAGAATGGTCATATAGTTTGATACTCTTGCTCTTTATTTTTTATTTTTGTTGTTATTTTGAAAATGTTTATGTTGGATGAATACTTTGTTTTTGGAACTATTTTTTTCTTATGTTTCTTTGACAAGAAAACAAAGCAAGCACACAAACACAAGAATGTTGCCTCAAAAGGCACAAGTGTGGGTCTAGATCAACCCAATCCTTAGAATTTTATGACCCTTTCCTTCAAATATATTTTAGGTGTTTTCCAAAGCCTGAAGTCAGCTCAATTTGCACTGGTCTAACACAAAATGAAGACACTTCAAACACTCTTTATCCCTAAGGTCAAATGGCCAGTTGCGATAATTTCAGCCCACATCTTGATATTTCATCAACTTTGGTACTACATACCTTATGAATTCCGCTATGGCAAGTAAGGATGTGATATACTAAGTCTTGCACAAGCATAACAAATAGATGATCCTATGATGGGGGAGTCACCACTTTTATCAAGCTATAAGTAACCTTTCAAAAATCTATGTACTCAAGGAAATATGTATGGTGAGTATCTTGGGAGCAAAACCATCCATGCTCTTGCACTGAACTTCTCACAAATATCCTCAATCAATAGAACAGGTGGGCTACTCCTTAAAGGTGTTTAGTAATTTTTGATGTTTTTAGACAAGTTCATTCTGCAGTGACTCACTTAAGAGCCTTGTAACTTGTGGTGGGGCCCATTTGTCCTTTCGGCAAGTTACACTGTAGGAACAACTATACCCAAGGCTACAGCTTTCGCTCACAGCTAATTTTTATAGAGGCTTGAAGGATTTACCGTGTGAGGTCGTTCCCAAGAGTGATGTGTCTCTTGGCAGGCCTCTCTTAAAAAGATAAAATTTTGAGTGTTACTAACACTTTTCTCTTGCACCTAGGACCACAAAGGCCAAGGGAGAGGATAGTGTGTGTTAGAAGTAGGACCACTCTACATATTTTGCACAAGCGTGCCAAACACAAAAGACACTTGTTCTTTTTAACCCATCATTGCAATGTGATCTATTTACTACTTGGAGATGTTGCTCCAACAATCATGGTGTTCTTTTTAGCCAAGATAGCAAAATGAAGTGTTCGTTTTATCCAAGATTGCAAAATGATTGTTCTCTTTTAAACTCGAAAAATAACAAGTTGATTGTTCTTTTTAGCCCATATTGCAAGATGTGAATGTTCATTTTAGCCAAGATTGCAAGATGCGAATGTTCGTTTTAGCCAAGATTGCAAGATGTGAATGTTCGTTTTAGCCAAGATTGCAATGTGTGATTGTTCGTTTTATCTAAGATGGCAATGTGATTGTTCGTTCTAAACCATATGGCAAGATGTGTTTGTTCTTTTTACCCAAGATTGTAGCAAAATGACAATGTGATTGTTTCTTTTAACCGATATTGCAAGATGTGAATGTTCTTTTTAACCAAGATTGCACAATGTGAATGACTATCCTAGGATTGATCCATTTGCACCATTAAAACACGTTAACAAAAAACAAGATTGCAAAGTTAAATGTCTTTCGAAAACCTGCAAGCAATGTGTTAGAAAAATGCTCCTTAATGTCCTCCACAAGATGCAAGTCCAAAATTAGTTCCTAAAGTAAAAAAAAAAAAAAACAGACACAACCAAACAAAATGACAAATTAACAAACATTAATCTACCAAACTAATCTAATTATACTAACAAACATTATCTAAATTAAAACTAAACTAACAAAACTAATCTAAAGCTAATCTAAAAAAAATTAAAACCAACTTTAAAAAAAATCCAAATTTAAATCTACTTTAAAAAAAAATCTAATAAAAAAAAAACAATGAAGAAACTTTTAAAAAAGCTTTTCTAAAATCTAATTAAAAATTTTAAAAAAAAAAAATTATAAAAAAATCATGTTTTAAATCTAATCTAAAAACAACCTAAAGACTCTAATAAAAGGCTAATTAAAAAAGAAACTTTAAACAACTAACTGAAAAATCATATAAAAAGCTAATTTAAAAGAAATGCCTTAACTCCTTAAGGCCTTACGAAGGCTTTAAAATCTTACTTTGTTATTAACATAAAGGTTTGAAATGCAATTTGTAGGTTACTGTGGGCAAAGGCATTGTTTGTTGAAAAGGCTTTAGAAATTTTCCAGCAAATGCATTTGGTACATGTAAAACCAAATTTGATAGCCTTTGCAAAAATGTGCAAGCGTGGAGAAAACACGGTTTTCTTCTTTTTAATAGAACACCTCAAAGATATGCACAAAATGAATTCAGTATAGAGGCATTAGAAGCTTTTGAGAAATAATAATTTGACAGGTGTTAAGCTAATTTCATGATAGGCACTAGAAGTGCTCACAGCGTATGAATATCTATTATGCTAAAGAACTTCAAAATCCATAGAGCGAAATCTCATAGCAAATGTCAGACAAATAAATGCTTCAATTAATACAAATGTCATGACCTTTATCAAAGCATACAAGATAGCATCTACGTGTTAGCAAAAGTCTTTGCAAAACATTAACTATTTGCAAAACATCTCAATCCCAAACATTAACTATTTGCAAAACATAGAAAGTCCAGCTTAAGCAAATACACCTGTAAAGACCCGTATCCTATGATAGCATATTAGGCATTAGAAGTGCTCACGGCGTATGAATATCTATTATGCCAAAGAACTTAAAAATTCACAGAGCGAAATCTCATAGAAAATGCCAACAAATAAATGCTTCAATTAATATCGCTGGTTAGTAATAATCTTTATGTACTAAGCATATCATCGAATTTCACATCGGGTTCACCAAATGTAATGTCATAAAACGGTTAGTCCAGGGGTTAGTCAAATCAACATAAAACTAAACCATTAAAAAAACATTATCAAGAAAGATTAAGCATAGAAGCATATTAGAGATAAAAAATGAGTAAACATTAAGACTTCACTCATGATGCTCCCTACACCATTAGCTCTCCCTTGTTCCTCTCCTCTCCAAGTTCCCAAATGAGTGTAGCTCTCAGTAGCTTTTTGCACTATTTTTGGATGTCTTATGGAGATTCAAGAGTATGAAGTAAATGTTCATGAAAATGTAAACATGAACAAGCTAAGAAATGAGATATTATGTTACTAAGTAAGACTAAATTTAGACCAAAGTGAATTATGTTAAATACTCTCTAGATTTTGCTATAAGCTAGATGCATACAAGTTTTCAAGGTCTAGATTATGAAAAAATGGGCTCTATTTATAGGAAAAATGGAGCAATGGATGGTTGAGATTGAATAATCTCAACAAGGGTCGGGATTGAATGATATTCAATCCATGTGAAGGCTTTCAACCCAATCCCAGGATGACAAGTGTCAACATGAGAGGGGTTGAGAGGAGAGGGAAGAAGCATGAAATGCTTGACTTGACCTGAGGGTTAACTTGGGAGGTAGGGTTATCGTTGAGTTAGAGTTATCCATTGGATAAAGCTTTTATCTAAGGGATAAACTATTGCGTAAGGGTTAATGGGATAACCATGGTCAAAGCAATAAATGCTTGAGGAGACATATGGGTTACATGAGGGTTGAGTTAGGGGTCAAAGTCCCTAACTATGGGTGCAAGTGGACTTCACCATAAATGGTCATGTAAGAGCCATTAGTGATTTGGAAGACTTTGGAGGTTAATTTGTTGAACACACAAAGCAATAAATGCTTTTCAAAGACTTTGGAGTCTTTGAGAAGTGACTCCAAGTTGCTTAGGAATGTGACAATATTTAGGGGATGGATTAGGTTAACTAGGAAGGGTTAGAAGAATCTAGAAGGGGGTGAGGATTGCAAGTGGGTTTGGTGGGTGAAAGAAAATAGGATTTTTATTAAAATAAAATTCATTTATTTCAACAAATAGGTGCAAGTTGCATTTTTAGGAGAATGCAAGTGGGGGGGATTTTAATGATTTAAATAAATATTTTATTTAATTTATTTAAAAGAGGAAAGGGGGTTAAATGAAATAAATAGAATTTATTCATTTAATTGATTGTGAATTTGGTTTAATGAATTAATTTAAAATAAATTGAATAATTTATTTAATTAATAGGAGAATGATTTGAAGATGAATTAATTAAATATTAATTCAATTAACTGATGGCTAGTGGATTTTTAATCAAATAAATAGCAAATATTCATTTAATTAAGCTGGACAGATTTATGTGACTATACTATCCATCCATCCACCATTGGCATCAGGAGATTATTTTTCTAACACTGGGGCATCTATTTTTCAGACAATAGCGCTATTTTTCTAACAATCGCGCTAAAACAACTACACATTAGTGCTACAAAACCAATAACGCTAAAACCATTGCACAACAACGCCATTCCAGGACAACCGCGCTACAACAATGACTCAATCGCGCTAAAACAATTGTACGAATGCGCTAAACCTTGCGATAGCGCTAAAAACACTATGTAATAGCACTATAGCAGCACAAAAGCACTAGTTTAACTGGCAACAACGCTAAAACACAGTTATAGTGCTATTGTCTTGACTCAACTTGGACACTTGAAAAAAGACATCAAAAATGCATAAAACGCAAAAAATCAAATTGGCGTACCACTGGTCCGTAGTCATCTGGCCACTGGAATCGACGATCCCGCTCTAGTCGATGATCTGCTATCGGTACTAGCATCCTAACTGTTGCTCGCTCTTTCACAAATGTCACTATTGGAGCTCTAAATCGCTGTGGAGATGGATGTAAATGACCTTGTTTTTACCCCTTCATCCCCATATATACCCTTCACCCTCAAACCTAATTTTACCTCGCTCACCGATGTGGTCCCTGTGAACTTCCAACGCCTCCCATTTCTTCATATTATCTCCGATTTCTTTTATTTTCATTGTTATCGCTTAATTCTTCTATTCTACCTCCCCGCCAATTCTCGTTCTTTTTCAAGAGATCGCCCAATTTTTCAAAAAAAATCGGCCCATGTCTCGAGGGGGCATACCACCCATTAAATTAACATTTATGGGGCATATTTTAATTAAATGAATGTTTACTATTTATTCGATTAATAAATCCACTAACCAACAATTAATTAAATTAACATTTAATTAATTCATCCTCAACCATTCTCCTATTAATTAAATAAATTATTCAATTTATTTCAATTAATTCATTACACCAAATTCACAAATCAATTAAATGAATAAATCTTATTTATTTAATTTAATCCCCTTTCCTCTTTTAAATAAATAATTAAAACATTTATTTAAATCATTAAATCCCCCCAACTTGCATTCTTCTATAAATGCAAGTTGCAACCACAAGTTGAAAGAAATTAATTTTATTTTAATTTAAATCCTATTTTCCCTCACCCACCAAATCCACTTGCAATCCTAAATCCCCTTCTAGACCCTTCTAACCACTTTCTAATCATTCCTAATTAGCCTAATCCATTTCCTAAAAATTGTCACATTCCTAAGCAACTCGAAGTCACTCCTCAAAGCCTCCAAAGTCATTGAAAAGCATTTAATGTTTTATGTGTTCAACAAGCTAACCCCTAAAGTCTTCCAAACCACTAATGGCTCTTACATGACCATTAATGGCTCTTACATAACCATTTATGGTTAAATCCACTTGCTCTCATGGTTAGAGACTTTACCTCTAACTCAACCCTCATTTAACCCATGGGTCTCATCAAGCATTTATTGTTTTGACCATGGTTATCCTCACTAACTCTTGCACAAGAGTTTATCCATTGGATAAAGACATTATTTATTGGATAATGGTTTTATTCTTTCAACTCAACATTAACCTTACCTCCCAAGTTAACCCTCAAGTCATGTCAAGCATTTAATGCTTATTCCCTCTCCTCTCAACCCATCTCTTGTTGACATTTGTCATCCTGGGATTGGGTTGAAATTCCTCACATGGATCTTAAGCCCTTCAATCTTGACCCTTGTTGAGATTGCTCCATTGCTCCATTTTACCTATAAATAGAGCTCATTTCTTCATAATCCAAATCTTGAAAAACTTGTATGCATCTAACTTATAGTGAATTTTAGAGAGCAATTAGCATAATCATTTACATTTACTCTTTTGGACTAAAATCAACACTAGATTAGAAAATATCTCATTTTTAGCTTGTTCATGTTTGCATTTTCATGAGCTTTTTATTTCATAATCTTGAATCTCCATAAGACATCCAAAAATAGTGCAAAAATCTACTGAGAGCTACACTCATTTGGAAACTTGGAGAGGAGAGGAACAAGGGAGGAGCCACTATGAATGTCTTGGTCAGCATTTGGAGGAGTTTAGTTTACCTCTTTTGTCTTTGCATGCTTTCCATTTCTTATTTAATATCTCTCTTGATATGCTTGATTAGGCTATTGTTTAAATTGTGATTTCTAACACTAATGCCTGGTTTTGTTGCTTGTTGTTTGTATTCGACTTTACATTGTCCTAACAATCTCCTTTTTGCAGAGCATCAGAAATATCTAGTGGTCTTTCTTCTCAATGACCTCCATCACCACCACAACCATCTAGAACCTCTCAAAGAGAAGGAAAATAACCAATTAAATAAACCATGCCTTGAACAAATGAGGAGGAAAGTGTTCAACTTTATCAATCTCTTTCTCTCTCAATATTTGAGCAAGAATTGCACGAATGTCATAAAAGGCTTTCAAAGAATTGCAAGTTGTTGACTACCCAAGAGAATGATTTAGCTTAGGCATGTGATGTTGAAGAATGCATAAGATAATATTTGATCAAAGACTCAATGAAATGAAGCAACAATTGGAGGTTAGGGATAATTTCCTACAGGAAGCGCATGTAAAAGCAAAGTAGTATGCTAAAGTGATGCACCAATTGTGATAAGACCTAGCTAAAGCTCAAGAGGATAATGTTAGAAAGGATGAGCACCTTTTAGTTTCTTCTTACTGAGAGTTATTCCTTATCATCACCTCAAAGGTGGGCACCTAAGCATCTTTTCCTCTGTCATCATATTTCATGTAAGGCAAAAAATACTTAACTCTAAAGATAGTTGGACACTCTTTGTCAAGAAACAAGCATGAAAAATTTATGGGTGGATCAAGCATGTGAGGTTGTTGTTTCATTACTAGTTATAAGAAATCCTTATGACATGTATTGATTATTCACTCAGGAGCAGTTCATAAAATGGAAGCTTGTGCAAATTTCTTTAAAATGTCTAATTGAATATGAGAATGATGTAGATTTTTTAGAAACTTAAATTGATAGTTCTCTACAAATAAAAAATTAGATGTTTGTGAATATTCTAGTATGGGTTTCTTTTGGGACACCATCATATTTTTGTGCTTAACTTAAATGTGGGAGAAATACAACTAGGGTTTTTTGTATCCTTACTACGTAATCAAATAAAGTGGAATAGGTGAATGTGTGAGTATAAGGTCACCCAAAGAATCTTGGGTCTCCCAATGAGGCATGACTACCTAGATTCTAGCTACTTTATCAAAGATTTTAAATCTTTAGACTTCCATCTTCAAATAACCAATAAATATATCCAAAACCTTCAATCCAACATCATTGCATTTCAAAACTCTAAAGCCACCCTACCTCTAGTCATCCATACTACATGTGAGGTTAAATGCAACACCATTCTAGAATCACCTTCATCAGCATGAACCAATTTTACTAGCCAATTTGACAAAGGCAAGACACATTATTTAATTGATTAAAGAGAAGAATTAGGAATGGATAAGGATAGAGTTTAGAGTGAAGGGTTTTCTTAACCCTCACATATACTTAAGTCACATTGGCTTAGTCTAGCTTAACCTTAACATTAAAGGTTAAGTTCACTTTTGAGGCTAGACACTTTTTTGTCTCGCCACACATGTGCACATATGAGGTTAGAGAATTTCTCATAGATCACTTCATTAGAGGTTGGAGATATTCTCTCCTCATCTCATGGGGAGGTTGGAGACTTTGTCCATCTCCCTCCACATTGTCTCACAAGGCTTAATGCACCACACATGCCTTGCATTGTGTCCCAACACTTGTCACATGTGCTCACATGTGTTCATTACTTAGATGGTTAGTTATAGAACTAGTTCTCACCTTCTCATCTCACACCCATTTGTGTATATATATGGGTGTCACATTATGTAATTCATCTAAGTTTTTTATTTCAATTGATGTGTTGATCATTATTTGGCTCATTTCTAGTTTATCTTTTCTTCCCCATCATGGTATTAGAGCCATAGGATCACTTCTCACTTCCATTATTTGGTGTTTCAAGATCATCAACCCTTTCAACAAAGTCAATATATTTTCATCTTCATCTGCCTTCATACATAAAGAAACATTCTACAACTAGCAAGTGCCCATCTTCCAACACCAACAAAGGAAACACCAATTACCTTAAGCTTTTTTTTGGTGTGAAAGTTTAGACTCTTGTTTAGTGTTATTTTTTATGACAACTCTTTCTATGGTGTGAATTCCCTCCTTGAGCATGGGTTCCTGCTTTTGCGTGAGGGCTCCTACACTTGGCGCAACTTTAAATTTCATACTTGGCTTGGATTTGACACTTTATTTGTAGTCTTGAAAGTTGGGCATGGAGATTTGATAAGGACATGGTATCTTGTTTTATAGCACTTATTCGACAAATATTTGTCACATTTTTATGACATATTTATAGCAATTTACTAGCATTCCATCAGGTGTGGCCACTCATCTATCCTAGTACCTCTCTGCCATTACTTGTCTTGCATAAAGGTGTGAAAATTTATTGTTTTACTCCTTTCAAGGTGTGTAGATTCATTGTTTTGCTTGTGTAACTTTGAAATAGTGAGTGGTTGTGCTACTAATTTGTGTTAGTCTTGCTAGATCACCTCTCTATGCCCAACACAACTTCATACACCACACACAAGCTATACTCAATCAACCCTCTAACAATTGCAACTCCTATATAGTATAAAATGCACCAAGAGGAGGAGTGAAATTTTAATTGTTTCCCACGTGGTATTTATTAGACTGGGTCAACTCTCTATTAGAGGTTTGCTTCAGTGACTTTTCATATAGTGGTTATTATTGTTGTTGTTCTTTTAAAAATTTGTTATTCTTTTGCAACATTGCATGGGAAAACATTTTGTTGGCAACAATTTGGAGAAGGAAACCCCCATTTCCCCCTTTGACTTGGTTCAAAACTCATTAATGTTTGGATATTTCTTAATATTTATTATTATATGATTTTTCCCAAAATTTAATTTTCCCTTACATTGTTTTTCACAAACTACTTTCTATTACTTATTATATAAATCACAAAATCTTGTAAGTAGAGAAGTTATTTTATTGTGATAACTAGTGATTGTAAGGGGGTGGTTTTCTTTTGTGTATAACTTTTGAAAGGTGGGGTATTTCTTATAGTGTGAATACTCATTTTGTAGATCTTTTCATGCCAATTCCAACAAGTGGTTGGAAGGCTAGTTTTTCCCTCATTTTTTTTACATATTTTTAACTAGAAGTTTAGTTGTATTTAAAATAGGCCTACTTTGCATGAATTTAATCATGCAATAACTTTTGAATGGTAACTTGAAATTCAACACTATCTTTTGCAAAATTCTATATTTTCCAATTTTCCACATACTGAACCTATTTTCATTGTAAAATGTGTTGAACACACACTGGCTACTGAGAGGGGGGGGCATGAATCAACATAGACTAAAATCTCAGACTTCAATCTTATATCATCAAGCTTATTCCAAGCATTCACATCAAGGAGTATTAAGTGATAACATCATAAAAAATTCACACACTGACACCAATATTTTATACATGGAAAACCCAAACTAGGAAAAACCACGATGAGTACCAACTCATAGAATCAATCCACTATATAGAAATGTTTTACAAAAAGGGAGCTCATTGCTCCGAACTTGCAGACCAAGGCTAACTACTCTTGGGGAAAGATACACAAAATAATTGTAAACTTGATACTAACTACAATAGGGAAAGATACAAAATTACAACTTATAGAGAAAGAACTACATGAATAAAGGCATCTCAGTATGTTGATTACAGTCTCTATTATAGCACAAATTCTGACCTTACTAAAAAATTCAGACTACTAGATCTATGGATCACTACTTCTATATCAATTAGCATCTCTACACTGCAAACCTTTCTGATATAGTAACTCTAATCACATCAACGTCCTTACATCAAGTCACACACACTCACTACTGAATTCCACACTCATATATCACATACTTTTATTTTCAACAAATCATCACATATATACCAAAACAAAACAAAACATCCTCACCAAGTAGGCCAAAATAAATATTGTAATGTGTGAGCACATTTCTAACCCAAGATATACAACCGAACCAAAATGTGAAATGCATAGAACATAATCTGGACCAAACCAAATCATACATGTAACACCAAACCAAAAGAATAATTCACATGTAATCACTAAATCAATAAATATATGTTACATTTAACTTTGATAACATATCCCGAACACATGTACCAATCACATCATTTCACAATTGCAAAAGTTTGGACCCAAACAAGCAACACCCAAACCACAAAGATCAAGCTTCCAACTATCCTCACCATCAAAAGAAAGTTAATATCAATCAGATCAACTGCCAACATAACCTATCCATGCCCAAACCAAGGAACCAATCAAATTGACCTCCTGTCCAAAAACATAACTGCAAATACTTCAACACTATAGCTTGCCTATGTTGATGTCTAGACCATAACCCATTCAGACCACATTGTTTGACATCAATGACAACAAAGCATAATCTGTAATAAAATACAATAAATTATAAAGTGCCAATATTTTTTGTTTTTTGGTGGGAGGCACTCTCTAGTCATGAGAGCAATTTTGGTGTTTCTACTCTTTGAGTTTGTTGGTTCATTTGAACATCTCACTCACTTTAAATCCCTTCCATTTGAGTATTTTTCGTAATCCTCCTATAATAAATAGAAAATCAAATGTGGATATTGTGGCAAGAAAAGGCATACAACCAAAGATTGTGAATTCATTGTAGAAGTGAGGAGATGGTATCCCTTAGACATCTTATGAGAGACCATCATTTGGGGATGAACAATGTAGTCACATGACTTGCATTGACACCTTATGTCACATATCACCTATTGCTACATCTGAATCCTATGTCGACTCATCCATGAGTCCTAAAGATTCTTTGTGTCAAGAAATTACTATTGTCTTTCTCTATCCACCTCATTGGGATGCTTATCTACTTGAAGTTTCATGTCTTTTCGTAGAATCCCACCTCGTTGATTTAAGTGAAACTATTGAGGACATCTTTTTTTTTAATTCTTACGTTAGCTTCGATTAAATTCCATCATCATTTCTAATTTTGATCTTGCTCTTTCCTCACCTACATCAACTTATATTGAATGAAAAATTATGCAAATATTGATGATCATTTGTTCACTCATTGCATTTTCTTGCAAATAATTAAGCATCTAGCATGGGCATCATTTCAGTCTTTGGATCATATACATAATTTAGAGATATTCATAGTACTTCCTACATTTTTCTATCAAGAATGGGAGGTCATCTTGCACATATTTGTGGTGTTGCTTTTTCCTAAGGGGATACATATTGTTCAAAAATCATGGATCATCTTCAACATTCAGTGTCAAGCATCTACCAACACTATAAACATTATTTTGAGAGGAGGTTGCATGGGTTCTCTTCTCATATTAGTTTTTGGAGGAAGCATTTCCTCACATGGAGTTCATTACTTCACATCTTATGGGGGGTTCACATGATCTTCTCTTATTTCTCTCATATGGGGAGATCATTCATTGTACTTGTGTTATAAGTAATCCTTGGGGGTTCATCATGAGTCCTTATTTCTATCACTTCTCTGAACCTTCACTTTTACATTTTATTTCATTGCATCCTCTCTTTTGGAGAAGAGTATTTTCCCACCGGGTTCTCCCTTACTCCACTTATGAGAGACTTTCATTGTACATGGGTACCTTATCAAGATTTGTTCCTAGGATCCATATTTACTTTTAAGAATTATTACTCACTAAGTATAGCTTAAGGGGGGTTTTAGAGTAAAGGGATCCTTAACCCTCAACTTGGCTTAAGTAGCACTTAATGGCTTAGTCTAACTTACCCTTAACATTAAAGGTTAAGTTCACTTTTGAGGTTATGCAATTATTTGACTCACCACATGTCCACACATGAGGTTAGATGCTTTTTAATCTCACCTCATTAGAGGTTAATGATATTATCTCCTCACCTTATGAGGAGGTTGGAGACTTTGTCTGACACCCTCCACATAGTCTCAGACATGGCTCAGTGTGGCACACATATCTTGCATTGTGTCCCAACACTTGTCACATGTGCTCACATGTGTCCATTACTTAAAGGGTTAGTCATAATTAGTTCTCACCTTCTCATCTTACAACAATTTGTGTACATATATGGGTGTTGCAAATATGTACTTCATCTAGTTTTTGTGCTAATTGATGTGTCGACCGTTATTTGGCTCATTTATGGTTTATAACCTTTGAGTGATTATTTGGATGTGAATCTATAATATTGGCTTCCCAATTAGTTTAGAACATTATTTATCATCATGGACGCTCCTTTACTTCCATCACCAAAGAAGATCCCTCTAGACATGATGACACACTAGCTTGGCAAAATTAGATGCAATAATGGATGTGTAGATGGTGGCAGAGGTTTCTTAGAGTACAAAAGAGAAAAATATTACTATGTGATTTATCTTGAGAAGGTCAATAAAGAGGATAGAGGGGAAATTGTAACCATTAGGACATGATATAGATCAAGCAAGGGGAGATGATAAGATTGGAATTTAGATGTTTTATTTTATGTTTGAAAACATATTTTAATTTTGTCTTTAAGATATTTGACATATTAAACACATTGATATTTCCCTTTTTGCTCATAAAATAATTAAATCTATCATGTTTGTGGGAATGTAACAAATGCATGAAATGTTACTTTGATGATGAAAAATTTCTACTTTTTCACATATAAGCATTTTTAATTTTGACTAACCATAGTAGGAACTCACATTTTCCCAAAGAGGAACTCCTGATAACTCTAGAATTAGTTTATCTACTATGAATTGCACTTATAATCCCTCCTCAAGTAAAAAATGTCTTTGTGGTTAAATAACTGTGTGTTACTCCAATTCTACATGGAATTGAAGGACACCTTAGCCCGAGTCAACTCTTAGTTGGCAATCCAACAAGTGTTGCATACCAAACACACGGATATGACCTTCATCAGTTAAGGAATTTTCAATTCCATTGTTCATCGGTACTCAAATACCATTTAGTCCTGCGGATTACTCCAAGTTGATCTTGCAAATTGATTTGATATGTTGTAACTTCCAATCTTTAGTAGAATTTGATCGATGTAGCTAATTGGTTCTTTTCTAGTCCATATCCCTTATTTTTTGTTTTTATAATAAAGGTTGAATATATATTCAAGCCCATCTCTCAATTTGAGATGGAGTTCAAAGTTTTAAATTGTTGTTTTCATTTGTAGAAGAAACTTCTTTATTTTCATAATTTCCCCCCTTTTGGGGCCATTAGCTGAAATAAAAAAAGAAAGTTGGCCAACCTTGTTAAGCTCTAAATCCCTCCTAAAGGAGATTTCACCCCACTCATTTGATGAAGGTGATCCTAGATTAGTTTCATGTTACATTCTATTATAATTGTTGGTGTTCAATTGTTGTAGTGGTACCATAAATATCATACTTGATCTCTTGTTGAAATTTGCATATGTTATTTTATTTCCAAATTTCATTTATGCATATTAAGATGATATGTGAATTAGACTATTTTCTCCTTCGTCCAAGTGTGAATTGGAATAGCATTCTTTTTCTTCTACAAGTATGAATTAGATTGGTTTCTCTTTCTTGCAAGTGTGAATTCGTATAGAATTTTTTTTCACAAGTGTGAATTAGTGTAGCATTTCTTTTCTACAAATGAATGGAGCAAAAGAGACATCTTAATTTGTATAATGTGTCTTAGAATAGATATTTATATTTCTTGTGTGGATTAATTTTTTCATTTTAATTTCACAAAAATTGTGGTATGATTTGATTCCCTTGTAGTTTAAAATCTTAGGGTAAACCAAAACAAATCGAGATCATTGAAAACCATTGAAAGACACTCTAGACATGACTTGCAATACATTATTGTAGATTGCTTTAGACACCCCCAAAGTGATAGATTAAATAAGTAGGGATTGCGACAACTACTTTGACCCCTTATCACTTTCTATAGCTAGAGTTTATATTATATGCACGATATTTATTTATTTTTATATAAGTTGATTGTGATGATAAATGAACATTAAACTTTTAATTACATTCAAAAAGTGATGATGCATTTGGTAATGCTTATGACATAAAAATATGCAAGTTTATAAATTTTTCTCTAAAATAATTGTATTTTAAGTGGATTTTTATGTATTGCATTCTTTGTTTTGAAATAAACAAAATTATATCAACTTAATTCATAACAAGTCAAATCTCGAGAAATATTAACAAACACTAACAATGTTGTTGCAACATATGAGGCTTGAAAATCTAAATGAATAAAAAAACATTCCAGCGAGTGTTGAGGAGCATGTTATATTTGACACATCTATACAGTTATGTGCCACAAATAGTATGGCTATGTTCCACATCTATACATTTAGATTAAATGAGAAGGGATTGCGACAACTACTTTGACCTCTTATCACTTTCTATAGCTAGTGTTTATATTATATGCATAGTATAATAATTTTTATATAAGTTGATTGTGATGATAAATGAACATTAAACTTTTATTCACATTCAAAAGTGATGATGATTTGGTAATGTGCATGACATAAAAATATGAGTTTATAATATTTTTTCTAAAATTATTATATTTTAAGTGGGTTTTTATGTAATGCATTCTTTGTTTTGAAATAAATAAAAATTATATCAATTTAATCTTTAACACGCCAAATCTAGAGAAATATTAACAAACACTAAAAATGTTGTTGCAACATATGAGGCTTGAAAATCTACATGAGTAAAAAAATACTTCAGTAATTGTTGATAAGCATGTTATATTGATACATCTATACATTTATATGCCACAAATAGTATGACTATGCTCCACAAAAAGAGAATGTTAAAATCACTCATCACACTAGTTGCATGTAATGTGTATGCATATACTTGCTATACAAAATCACATGATGCTAATAATGATCACTTTGACATAGTGATTCTATTATACTTTGGTTGACTTATATTGGTTGTGTGCAATTTGTAGATGAATGCTAGCTTAATTAATTGAGTACTTACGTGGGTGTGTCCTAAGACATTCATGTCTTAGGACACACCCACGTAATTATAATCAGATTCCAAGTTCAAGAGAAGGTAGAGAATAGAGTTAAGGAGAGAAAGGAGTTTCTATCCATTCTATCCATATAATCTTTTAAATCTTATTGTATTGATTACAATAAAAGAATTAGCTTCAAACTCAACTATCTAAGATATATTTAACTTAATTACATAGCTTCACCCCTAATAGTAGAGCTTGAAATTCCCCCTCATTATTTGTTCTAGGTTTGAGGTGTAGAGAGGCCTTACACACCATCTCCCCTTCTAGTCACAAATAATGCAACCAACCATAGACTTTCTTGGGTCCCCTTTTGAAGCACTATCAAAGAGCTATGAACCTGTGAGGCCACAATCGGGGGACCTCATCCCCACACTTCACTTGTTCAAACCCGTGAGCACAACGACCCAGTGAAGACACAAGGCCTGCGAGCACAATGGCCCAATAGGGGTTTGAACCTTGGCGGCCGCTTCACCAATGAAGTGTTTTAATCGCGACACTACATGTCTGAAGACATATGATATTATACATTCAAATAGCTAATTATTTAGTATTATTTCCTATAGGGTATAGTCATGATGTTCATATATTTTCATATTGTTATAATATATGTTTTGTTTGATATTTGAATGCCTTCTTTAACTTTTATGCATTTTGTGTTTGTATTGTACATAATACATTACAATTGTTAAAAAACTATATTGTGAGAATAAGAGCACATTAAACATATGATGCATCTAACAATGTGTAAACACAACTAGTAGACAAAATGATTTCTTTTAATTTCTAAAACTAATACATTTTTAATAGAACTTATTAAATAATGTATCTTTAAAAATTATATTATATTTAAAAAATACACATTTTAAAAATAAAATTATATATTAATTTTTCTTATCATGACACTTTACATTTTTGAACATCAAAATACATTCAATATCATTTCTTCCTTATCATTAAAACTTAAAAATATTATTAAATAGTTGACACACAAATATTTAACACCCTTTTTTAATGCCAAAGGCATCTACAATGACATCAAAATGCCTGTAAACAAAAATCCATTTTTGAAACAATTTGACATGCAAATGACGGGTAAACGCATAAAATATGCCATAGAACCCTCCCAGCTTGTTTTCAACTAGATTCACAACTGTATTCTTGATGTTTAGTATTTTAGAATGATTCTCTTTACATATATTTTAAATATAAATATGCTAGTAACTTAAACAATTCATATAATAATTTAAGAAGCTATAATTAAGGGATGACCCTGTTTGATAGCACTTAATTTGAAATTAACCAAGTCAAATAGAATATAAGAGATAAAATGGCTCTATTTAAATTTCTGATTTGAGGAAGCCTTGCAACTCGGACGGAGGCGTAAAACATTCAATTTTTTTTTTTTGTTTGGACTCCATTCAATTCATTTGACCCAATTATTTCAATTTTCTCAAATTATTTATAATCTGAGTCCGTTCTCCCAGGCCAGCTTCGGGAGGCAAGGGGAGATCCTGTGTAATTATCAAGCTTATTCCGTTCATACAACTGGAATTGAATTTTCTCGGGCACCATGGTAAGATTTTAATGCGATCTGTCGGCAATACATGTTAATATTTTTTGTTTAGAAGATAGATAATAGCTAATATGCAGAATTTAAATGATTTTGCAGATCCGGTTCATATTACTTCAAAACAGACAAGGAAAGACCCGTCTGGCCAAGTACTATATTCCACTGGAAGAATCAGAAAAACACAAGCTTGAGTATGAGGTACATAAGATCGGTTTTCTTCCTTTTTTGTTCTGATTCTTCTATCAAATTTGAATTAGGGTTTATTCTGCATTTATAAAGCTTATAATGTAAGAAAGAGCAAGCCATGGATAGCCCCTTTTTCACGTTTACATCAGAAATTTAGGATCCACATTCCTTTAAAGGCCTCTAGGGTTATATTTGGCTTTCGGGTCGTTTTTTGAAACAAAAAACTGCAAGAAAGTTGTTGCCACAGTCAGCTTTGGGCCTGCTGCATTTATGATCGAGTTGCTTCATTCTCCTGTATGAGTAGTCATATTTGTGGAGTCAAATTGTTGTATTTAGATGTTCAATTGGATTTTATTTCTTTACATCGCGTCTGTAATTCTAGGACTTAGCCGTTGAGATCAGGACTGAATTCTAAAAAAAATTGCTAAATCTTTGGAGAGATTTTGTGCCGACTTTATCATGCTGTATGTAAGATTGGGCCAAATTCTTAATCTTTTACGTTTTTTTGAGCCGTCTTCTTGTTGTTATTTGAACCTACTTTTAGCTCTTACTAGTTTTCTCCATCACCATTACATTACAACCCCTTGGGCAGAATTAGTTTGTTTTGAATCTTGTTCTGTTAAAACCGAATTGTGCACATCACATAGGCTAGATAAACTACTCTTTAACAGCTACATTATGAAGACTTGTAGATGGTGTTAGTATTAAATATTTATATATTAGTTTCAAATGAACATATATCTGGAATCAACTGAGTTATATCCACTTTCTTTTATCTGTTTATATCTTTAATCGTCTATGTTACATTTTGAAGTTTTTATGGAGTTTGAGTAATAACATTAAATGGACATACTACATGCAGGTGCACCGACTGGTTGTCAACAGGGACCCCAAGTTTACAAACTTTGTCGAGGTGAATTGATTGTTATCTTGGTTTTCAAAGATTTGCTTCTGTATGTTAAATTTTTATTAATATGTATGCTTTGCACAGTTTATAACAGGGTGAACTTTGAGAAAATATATTTAAAAGTATCGAGGTTTTAAAAATCCTTATAAGCTTCTGCAACATCTCTGTTTGAATGGATTTTAGGCAAGTTATTTTACCATTGGAGTCAAACAGGGGCCCCATCTGTCATTGAATCTCGAGATGAGCTCAAATATTATCTTCACTAGCATAATTATGTTGATGATTGATGATATGAGATTTCCACAATCCATAGAATTCATATGTTGATGATGTTTGTATATCACAACACACTTTGGTTGCTATATTGTTTTTAGATAATGATGTAATCCCCATTCTCCTACTGATCAAAGAGACAACTTGAAGATCTTGCGCACTTAACCAGCTTCTGGTCAACCTTTGTAAAACTAAGCGCATGATCTTGAACACCTCCTTGGATGCTTTTCTAGATTCCAGTCCTTCTATAAATGGGAACTTGTGGAGATCTCAACAACAGATGTTTGTTTATTGGGTTGTGTTTTAGCTTGAATCCTACTTCATGGTTGCATCTTTGTGCCCCACATTTTGTCTTGGGAGTAGTGATGCTTTTAGATACATTCCAAGGACACCCTTTGGGAAATGTGTCTCTTCAACAAAGTCATCAAATCTCACCAATTCAAGGTTGGGCATCCTAGAATGGAGTCTAGTTTTGGGATCATATTGAGAGGGTTGAAAGTATCAGGCTTTACTGTATGAACCATTGCAATTTGTTGATTCCCTAGTGCATTGTTTAACTTGTGTTCATTGCCTAACACCTTCACATTTTAGGTATCTTCAAGCTTTCTTTCTACATTCACAGACCTAAATGCCTAGGTGATTCATCCTTTGGTTGCAAGAGGTACACATTTTTAAGACTTTGTTCTTTAGAGAGTGCTTCCTTCTTTTGCTCATCAAGTATTGCTGCAAGTACCTGTTGTGACGTTTTCACACATCGCCCCATTGCAAATGGGGACCCATGTTTTTTTGCTCGTTTTGTTCGTTTTCGCTTTGCTTTTTCTAGGGTTTTGTTAGTTTGTTAGTTGTCTGGATTTAGGGTCAAGCCTTAGGGTTCTAATTACCGTCTTTTCGGACCAAAATCCAGTCGTTTTTGAGGGCTTTTGAGTTTCCTTTTCTAGAATGCAAATTTTGAATGAAATGAATTCGCCAGAATGGTCTAATTTTCAATTGGAATGTTGATGCAGAGCTTAAATTTGTCTAAGTGTTGAAGATGAAATGTGAATTTTTGTCCAATTGAATATTTTTGACCAAATTTTGACTTTTTTGAATTTTGATCCTAGGCATTTCAAATGATTTGTTTTCGCCTTGTGAAGTGATAAAATGTGTAAAATCATGATATTTTGGCCTGTAGGAGCAAAATCGCTCCTGTCCCTCAGTGAAGGACGGGAGCTCGTTTTCAAATATCTTACTATTCTTGCAGGGTCAAGATGAATTACGAATTGGAAGTGATGGAGAAAGGCGAGATCTTTCCATTGAATATAAATTGAAGATTTTCATGAACACAGAAATGCCTCCAGGGGAAAAATCGCTCCTGTCCCTCAGTGAAGGACCGGAGCTACAAATCCAATTTTGCTTTGTCCTTGCAAGATTTTAACGTCTTGACGATGTGAAAAGGTCCAGAGAGGTGCATTTTATCAAATGAATATAACTTGAAGCGTCGCCCAGGGGATCACATAGGATAGCAAGTCCGGCCTGAGTGAGGTCCTAATCCTGAAATTTGGCTAAGTCTGGAATGCCCTGATCCTGAATTTGACTAAGTCTGGAAACTGAAAAAAACCTCCAAAAACTAGATTTTGCAATATAACTCCTGGAGGTCTGAAACCACTCTCAAACATCCTGAAAGTATATATGGAATATAACTTAAAGTATAAGTTCTTATACTTAAATGTTATATTCCATTAAAATTGTCCTGATTGAGAGTGCGAAAAGTCAAATTTCGCTCGTGTCCTTCTCCAAGGGTCCACAGCGAAAAAGCGCTCCTGTCCCTCTCCAAGGGGCCAAGGCGAATCGCTCGTGTCCCTCACCAAGGGACCAGAGCGAAAATGATTAGTTGAGCCATTCCTGACCTTGTTCGGACGAATCGAGACATCAAAGGCATGGTGAAGGACGAAATGAGCATGATAGAGCATCCAGACTTGATCAAAACAATAAAATGCTTAAGTTCGCTCCTGTCCCTCAGGAAGGGACCAGAGCGATTTTTGTTATAGATGATTTTCTCGCCAAGTTACGACCGATTCCAAGGCATGGATGAATGGAAGGACACATTATGAACCCGTTGAATATAAATCTGGAAGCTAGCAAAGTGAAGTGAAGCATACAAAGCCAAGATCGCTCCTGTCCCTCTCCAAGGGACTAGGGCGATATGATGATTATATTGCCGTCCCTCCAAGATCAGGACACTCCAAGGCGAAGAACAAGGTACCAAGGACGTTTCGAAGCATCTCCATCAAGCACAAAGTTACAAGGATCGCCACATTGAGGGATTTGCTCTAAAATATCCTAATTCGCTCCTGTCCCTCAGGAAGGGACCAGAGCGAAATTTCCATAAAGACCAAGATTTTGAAAGTTTAACAAGTATCAAGCCACCAAGAGGAATCAAGGGACGTCATTTCACGCATTGAAGGTAATGGCAAGTTGAAGAACGCAAGGACAAGCTTAAAAACTTGAAGTTCGCTCCTGTCCCTCAGGAAGGGACCAGAGCGATATTGATTATATTGGCCAAGTCTCTCAAAATTTACGTCAAGCCAAGGTTTTGCAAGATGGTAAAAGGTCTAAGGCGTCTTTTGAAGGTGATATACCAAAGTGTTGAACATTAAAATGCTACCAATTTGCACAAAGAGCCTATATCGCTCCCGTCCTTTGGACAAGGACCAAAGCGATTTTTACTAAAACACTCATGTTCTGTCAAAACCAAGACAAGGCAAAGATAGGCATGGTCAAGGACGTCCTTTGGAAGACAATGAATGAAGAACAAAGATCAAAAGTTTGCAAATTTGAGCCAGGACACTAGGATCGCTCCTGTCCCTCAGGAAGGGACCAGGGCGATATTACATCCAAAGGCACTCATTCACACATGCAAGTCAATCTAACTCAAAGGACCCAGCTAAAATGGCGATTTGGACGTAAGGATGAAGACCTTGGACGTAAAAATTGCAAGAATCATGACCAAATTGATGGATCGCTCCTGTCCCTCAGTCAGGGACCAGGGCGATGAGGTACGTATCTTCTCACTTTTTCATTTTGGCGCTTAAAACACATTTTTTAAATTTATTTAAATGCTAGAAAAAAAATCGATATTTAATTAAAAGCATTTAAATAGCGCATGGTATGTATTTATTAATTATTTTTTTGCCTTTGTAAAAAATCAAAATTTATTAATTAAAAATAAAGGCATTTAATAATTAATTATTAATTTAATAAAAATCAAAAGGGAGCGCTTGGGTTTATTTTGTCAAGGTCGGCCTTTATTATTTATTTAAAAATCGTTTTAATTGCTATATTTTGCAAAAAGTCGGCCTAAGGTCAATATGAAGGTGAGCGCCTATAAAGGAAGGTGTTTATTTCATTTTCACATCATCATTTATCATCTCTCATATGCAACTTGGAGAAGGCAAAAGAGGAGCGAATTTCATACAAAGGAAGGGCGAAATTATCATTCAAGAAGAGGAGCGAATTCAATCAAAGGTGGTGCGAAACTACTATCCAAAGGAGAGGCGAACTTGAAGTTTCTATTTGAGCGAAGTTGCCTAGGACGTCAAAGACATATCAAAGATGGCGAAATTGCTAACTTGAAGAGGAGATCACGTCCAAGACTTGAAGGGTGGCGAAGTTGATAAGAGGAACGTTCTTTTGAAGATCACATCAAGACTATCGAATTTTGATTTTTGCCTAGGCAAATTCCTCATTTTGCATTCTAGAGTTAGCTCTCTAGTGAGGTATGGCGATATGGATTTATTGTTTTGATTTTGATTGTTAATCGTCATAGCTTAGATTTTGAAATTTTGAAATTTTGAATTCCTAGCTCAAGAGTCGTTTTTAGGAAATGATTAATAAAGGACTTATCATTAAGTTTCCTAAAAAATTGCTCTCTAATTTATGTTATGTATTGCAAAATCATGTTACTAATTTTGAAATGTTGTGTAGGCGTCAAATGGAGGTCTCTTCAAGGAAAATCAAGCCGGATCAAGGACGGTCTTCGCCAGGACGATCAAGCCAAGACATGGGCGACCTCTTTCAATCCAGCGTTCCAAGGCGAGGTACATCGTCATCCTGCACATCAAGGACAAAAGGAGTTAGAACAAGAGTTAATTAAAGATAGCCTCTCAACGACATCAAATTGAATATCTAGCAAGCTTCAAGTGTCAGATGAGGTGGCATCCTAGTCATCATTTCTCCAATCAGTGAAGTCCATCTCAGCATGTCCAGATTCAATGTACTTAACTCATGGAAGGTGGCACAAACTCCGATGTACCTACCCCGACTATCCATTGGTCGATTTTTCTAAAAGGGACATGTGTCCAAGCAATACAATTTTATCATTGGTCGAGCATTAAATGTTATGTAATGGTTGTAACAAACCCTAATTAGGGTTTTCATTGTAAAATCTTGGCCATTGATCTTGAATTGATCTAAGCCATCAAATTGTATTGTGGGCACTATATAAGCCCAGGCATTTCATTTTGTAAGGGTTAATTTTAGATGATTAGAGAGAGTTGTAAATAGTTGGAAGAGTTAGAATATAGTTGATAGAATAGCAATTAGAGTAGAATAGGAGGACAAGGCAAGAAATTGTTGCCATTGATTGTAAACAAACTCCATTTTCATTGAAGTAATGGTGAAATATGTCGTTTTCTTGCAATTTGCATGGTTTCTTGTTGAAGTCTTCAATCTTAGATGGTAGATAATTAGATGAATGGAGGAAATGTGATTGATTGATGGTGGAATTCGTACATCCATACTACTAGCAGTTTGTTGATTGCAGACTTGCCTTGCGTAGTCAACTGGAATCATTCAGCTTAAGCTCAATTTCAATTTGTCGCCTCTTCATTGATATGCATCAACTTGGATGGTATCTATGCCTGCGGTGATGATTTGAACATCATAAAGCTCCCTTAGAAGATCGCACTAGTCTTGTGTAGATGTTCCATTGATGTCAAAACAAGATCTAGTTAGAGTTTTGTCAAAAATCAAATCATTGCTCCTACATTCTTAGTATTAGGATTAGATCCTCTCTTCGCCCTTATCCTTTTTCCATTTTTTTCAAATCTAAGTTAGTAAGAGCCTGTGTCCAGCAAAGCAGATCGGAAGTTCAATGTAAGTCCCCTTGTGATTCCAGCAAATCACATCATACCACTGGAGCTTGTCCACACGTAGAGACCCTACATCAAAGAACCTTGGAGTCTACCTAACTGATCCTTTATGCGAATCTTCAGCAGTTAGAGACTATTTTCTCAAGAGAGGATAAGATACCCTTAGGTATTTTATTCTGTGTTAGGCTGTGTACAAAACACACGTCAACAGTACCCTTGGAGACTAGTTTTCTCCTCCAAGACATTCATATCTCCATTATTGGATCCCTTCATTTAGATGCCCCTTAGATGCCCCTTCATGCCATTGCCTCTTGAATGAGGTAAGCATTAAAGTTGTCAGAGGGCGTATAATGAGAGTATGTTTAGGTTATTTGAAAATCTCATTATTAGGTTATCAGCCCAAAGTTAGGCTTCTTTGTTGATATTTTTTTACAGATTCTGGATGGCAGGTGTTTGGCATAACTATTTTCAACCTCATTGATCACATCACTTTAAGATCCCACTTGGTTAATTGAGGGTGTGTTGCAATCAGCTCTAAGTGGAGATAGATTACTATATTTCATGTAATGAAAGTGTTCGACCTCTTGAGTCCCTCTAGGAGGTTGAAATTGAAGAACAGTTTTATCTTCAATCATCATGTTTACTATGAAACCTTTGGAGGTATCATTGTTGAGTAGAGATTCAGTGATTCTCTATAAACCATTCTTAGGTGGCACTTTTCTTTCTAGAGTTTGCCTCCTCTAGGCATAGGTCCTACTAGATGATGACTTCTTGTATTCAATTCATCATCAATATCGTTGGGGGCACTAAGCACCCTTTGTTGGTAATGCAAATGTAGAGGGAGACTGATTAGTGACAGTGACACAATGTTTAGCCTTATGTATGATCACTAGTTTACCTCACTTCCTTCACCATCATTCTAGGCACTGTCAAATTACTTTGTTTTGGTGTCAGGGGCCTTTACCCCTGGCCATACAGGCCTATAGTCAGTGTGACAAAGGCAACGCATTACCACTTTCATCTCTTCCACCAGACATTTGTCAACCTTGGGTGTCAGGATCTAGGAGTAATGGACTTCCTCCATGCCCCATTAATTCTGGGCTATTATTAGGTTGTGCACTGTTTTTTTGTGGTGATCAATGACGGTGTTGCTGGTTTTCCGGGCCCAAGCATTGGTATAGGTGCATGTCTTCATTAAATTCCTTTCTCAGTCTCCCTTTTTGAGCTTTCCAGATTAATGCTTCATTGAAGGGTTCCTTCTCTCATATTGTTATTTCTATTTTTTCTTTGATTTTATGGTTTTTCCTTTAACTCTTGGTGTTTGTTGTTTTCATAACCCAGGGCCTTTATGCCTTAGTATTTCTTAACTTTAATTGGATGTGCCATGAAGTCCTATTGAGCTACTTTTGTTATTTGCAGCATAAATATAATTTTTTTAATTTTTTCCTCTGATGGAAAGAACTCATTTTAGAGCCAAAGCCTCCCTAAATGCTCGGTTTGGTTTACTTCTTGATAGAAGATGCCATTCAAATACCAGAATTTTATTATTCATATCTTAATAGTACCAACATCTCTCATACAGCCTTAGCCAAAAGTGCTACCTGATCTATAAATAGAAAACTGGGCGCAACAACTGCTACTGTTGGAAAGAAATACTCACCCAACACACTGAGTGATATGTATGCTAGATGACCTCTCAGTTGGGGGAGTCAATTCCATATAAAGTGAAAAATCTAAGAGGCATTAAAATCGCTATTTATAGTAATCCTGCTTTGCAGTTCAATAAGGATTTCTGTGGAGAGGGCAGTGCTGTGGCTGAGAGAGCAGGCATCTTATGATTTATCCTTTCTTTGGATGTACACCATATGAGAGTACTTGTGCGCTCCCATTGAGTAATTGTTGAGGTCACTCTTAATCATCTTTACAGATCCCTTAAATGTGTAACGTAGGATGCAAGAATGTGGCTTTGTACATTGGTATGCATCTTTTCCATGCAAATTCATCTAAACTGAGTTTACACATGTTACTGGTGTATTTTATTTTTAAGGTTTTCTAGTTTGCATCTTTTACATGCAAATATACCCAAACTGTGTGCAAGTATTGTAGTTAACCTTTATATGTAAATTTACACCCCCGTTCTACATTTTACTGGTGTATTCTATTTTTAAGGTTTTCTACTTTTAGTGAAAATTTACAAGTTCAAATATATAGAGAAGGCTTTGAAACTCTGCTTATCTTTACCTTCTATGTGAATTATTATTATAATTCCTTTGCGTTTATTTCTCTTACATTCCAGCTTCTTACAATGCCTCTATATCTTGATCATGTTGACTTCTAATCTGCTTGTAATGGCTCCATGTCCTGATGGTGATGAACTTTGATCTAGTGCAGTTCCGCACTCACAAAGTGATTTATAGGCGGTACGCAGGCCTGTTTTTCTCAATGTGTGTGGATATCACCGATAATGAGCTAGCATATCTTGAAAGCATTCATTTATTTGTGGAGATACTGGATCATTTCTTCAGTAACGTATGCGAGCTTGACTTGGTATTCAATTTTCACAAGGTAAATTTCTTTGAATTTTCTTTGATCTAATTTTGCTAGGAGGAAATTAAGATCACATAGGAAAGGTATATGTGTCAGGTTTTTTCATTACTTAGTGCTTATAATTCAATGTTATGGCCTCTCATCTGCCTTTTATAAGATGCCAAGCCCCTGATCTGTTACCAATATGAAGTTTACTGAATTGTAGGGATCCTTTCTTTTGGGAGACCACGATGTTGTTTATGTCATTTATGCTACATTATACTAGAGTTGAAGGTTCCTATTTTTTGCATTTTAAATATATTTTTGATTTGAAGTCTCCTGTCATTTGAAAATTTTCAAGTTAGTTTCTATTAGAAGGGTCTGCTCATTTCACATTTGTTTCCGAGTTGAAGGTTTCATTATTTTTTGCTTATGTAATTGTTTACTTGGATTGAAGAGTTCACTGAATATAATAGGTTAGAATACTAAGTTTTCATGCACCATATGTTCCACTCATATTCAGTTATCACAATTCTAACTATACACACCTTTGTTCACAACGTTCAGGCAAAGGATGGCCCATTAAAAATAAAACTTAATAGGGAAAAATGCAATTCCATAATCTAGTGGATGATCACAATGTGCCTTTGAAATGCAAAAAGGAAATTGGCTTCTTGTTTTAGTTCAACAAAATTTATGTCAGTCAAAACTTCTTATTTATTCTGGAATTATGATGAATCTTAATTATACCCTTTAACTAGAAGACCTATGAATCAATGTTCTTAGAGTTGATGGAACTTTGCATAGGTAGTCATATATAATTCTGTGTTGCAACAGACTGATACTTTCATGGTGAAGGAAAGAAAGTTCTAAAAATTATTTATTCTGAATGCAGGTATACTTGATACTAGACGAGTTTATTCTTGCAGGGGAATTGCAAGAAACAAGTAAGAAGGTAAATTGAAACTTTTAGTTTAGGATGAATGTTTATGTATTTCTACTTGTAAATATATTTCTCAAGTATGAGGCAAATATCCAATGTTTCTGAGCATTAGATGCCTATGAAAAGAATCACTGCACATTTCTATTATGCATGATATGTTACAGGCAATCATTGAGAGAATGGGGGAGCTGGAAAGACAGGAGTGAGAATCGCGGTCGCTCCAAGTATTATCTTGAAGGTAGGAGAAGCTACTTGGTCGAGGATTTTCACTTGTTTCTGGAAAATGGAATGTAATCATTTTGTATTTTGAATATATAATTGATATTTTTACTTTTGTGGTGTTTTTTTCCTTGCTTTTAAAATTACACCATCTTTGGAATGTGGCAGGTTTTGATATTTGATTTTATTCTGTCACCAATGATAGTTGGGGGTTGTTGATTTGCTTTACGTTGCAGGGTGTGCAGTAGACTGTTACTGCTTTTACTCTTTTTTTTGTACAATGGTAATGACTAATTAGGGATTTTCATTGTTCCCTCTTTATGGAGTTTGTATTAGACTTCCTACTTCTGGGGAAGAGGATTAATACACTCCATCGATTCATTTTTTTCTAAAAATTCTGTGTTCCAAAGGATCTGAGTTCTTTTTTTCCTTGGAAGATGTAACTTGATATAAAGCTGACTTATAATAGGATGCCCAATTTATACAAGAATACTATAGGATATTCAAATATTCAGATTTGTGAAGTTTGCACTGCATTTTATCATATTATATTTTTGAGGTGCATTTATGCTTTGTCTATCTTATAAGTTGCTCATATTACATTATATTGAAACTATTTCTGGATACAGCTGAGCTTATTTTTGAATTTGATTTTTTAACTAAATCTCCATGAACTTTGTGGTTTAGATTTTATTTTTACAAAACTTCAATTAAGATTCTGTCAATGCTAGATCTCTTCCCTCAGCCGTCAACATTTTTCATTAGACATGCATTATGTGGTATACATCTTTATCTCCTGCTCATGCCTGTATACATTCATTGATTTGTTACATATACGTGACCACAAATATTTAACAAATAAAAAATATAACACATTGTCACATTGAAGGATCACACAATTATTTCAGTTTACCATAAGCATAATGATAGAATTAATGTTCTGCACCTAACTATTTATACTTTATATTTTAGAGTAATTAGCAACATATGTTGTTAAAGGGCATGTTTTTAATATCAATAATTTCAGCTTTAAATTATGTATATATGGGATTTTAGGTGATTCAAAACTTCAAAGGTTCCATTATTTATGTAAATATGATTGTGCCTGGACACTTATACATTATCTCGTTTAAAGGTAAAATATTTCAATTATATCATAAAATACCAGTCAAAACAGTTACGTATATTAGTACAAAAGTTCAGAAAGGCCAGGGGAAAACTATCCTTCCGGCTGTGAAGATCCAGCTGCTAGTAAAGAGAAGGACTAACATTCAAGAAAATTTCATTGGTGCCCATTAGACTATAAAGATTGAAATCATATCAGTCGTCTTCTAATATGGAATTGCATATACATCTCATCTATTTAATTTATTACATCTTGCTTGTGGCAGCTGACATTTCTTCTTGAATATTTTTGACATCACAATGTTAGAAGGTTAGCAGGCCCATCATCTTTTCTTCCATTTGCAGCTCCTAGTGAAGGCAGAGCTGATATCAGTCAAATTCTTGCCGTTTTTTCATTGTCAGAATCTTTACCCCATCGATTGAACAGTTTAAGAGGGAATCAATTGAGTGATTAGTGAAACCAGGTGACCTATTAGACCCATTAACCAACTCATTAACTTATTTGTCAAGCTCCTGAGCTTACAAGTCTTCAAAAGAATCTACAGGCAGCTCTGTTATCACTTGATTATTCAGTGACAAAAGCAGCAAATCTCATCACCACTGCAAGGAATACTGACAGCATATTAATCTTAGTCCATTTTTGGGCAAATTTTAGGGTAATCCCAAAAGGGGACATTACACAGCAACCACAGGTTCTTTGCAAGGAAGGTCTTGGCACCAAATTGAAATAGGACAGTTTATTGTGGAGCACATTGTGAATAAGAAAAACCTCCAAAATGACAAATGGCCAAGGTGTATCTTAACCAATTGTATAATCTGTAGTATCCTGATTATAGGCAATAAATCAACCTTTTTTCAGTTAGATTCAGAAGTGAAATCCAATGCTAAATGCTGGATTGTTGCAGGTTGAGAGTTAAGCATCAGAAATTTGTGTTCACGAAATTATGGAAATATCATAGCTGAATTAACTTTATTGGAGTAATGAAATGTAACAGACTTGGATCTTATGACAGCAAAACATATGCTCAACGGTTCTGTTCAATTGTTGGAAGGAGAAAAACAAGATGAAGTTGTAAGAATCGGAAGTAAAGAGGATTTTCTTTTATGCTCATTTTAAGGTAGAGTTGCACGGGTTCCAGATCAGAGGTGAGTGAAATCTCATTTACTAATTGAAGTCCCCCTGTTTCCGGGATGGTGACATCTTCGAGACATGGGGACTTGGATGGGATGTCCCCCTGTCATCCTGCCAGTGCTGCACAAGACTTGGGGACGTTTCTGGGATGTGCCCTTCGAGGAGGAGACATTTCCAACACACCCCTTGGTTTTGGGACTCTAGGTAGTTCAAGGGACTCTATCGAGACTCCCATCCGTCCTAGAGACTTCTAGGTGTACCCTGTTGCAGCAAAATAAAAAATAAAATATTTTTGAAAGGTCAAAAATGTTTTTTCCTAAGGACTTGGTGTTGCAAAAAATAAGTGATAAATCTTTGAAATTGACATTCACCATGGTTTGTGTGGGGTTTTGAAGGCCTTAATTTGTGCTTGATGATGAGTGCTATGCCCCTCTATCCTGCCCTGCATCATAACAAGGAATACGGTTGTTGACCTCGGACCCTATGAGGGGTGCTGCCCATCAACCCTGTCCTGTATTATGACAAGGAATGTGCTAGAAACATTGCCCTCAGACCCCATGACAAGTGCTGCTCCCAAACTTCCGTGAGTAGCACTGCCTTTTGACTGTATGGGGGGATTTGCTCCCATATATGCCATTGTTAATGTTCACTTTAATCATTGCCATGTTTTAATTTTTATTAGTTTGAAGTTTAAACTTTACTTAATTACTTAGCATGCCAAATTTTTGTACTTATTCCTTACACATCTTTTTATAACTAATTTAATAATTAATATATAATTAGTATATGTATTTGTGCCACTGACCCACCACTATTCCCCCACTGTCCCCAAACTTAGGCCCTTGGTCCCCTTGTTTCAATGTCCACTTATCCTGCCGTTAGTTAACTCCATGGAACTATGAGTTGAACATGTTATAAGGTGCATCATCATTTTATATGGAGATTGTTAGATTTAAGCAGTTGGCTAGTTCTCGATGATGATATAGTTACCATTTTGTTCAAATCAGAAATAGGCTGTGGATATTCCCACCAAGCCACTTAGTCTTAATAAATTTTGTAACTAATGGATAAACATGGCCTAGTTTCTAGTATGACCTTCAATGTAAGGCATGGTTTTTTTAAATGATCATACATAATGTCATGGCCCCTCCTTGATCATTATATATAACCTAAATGAAGTAATTATTATTAATTAATATAATAATTATCAACAAATGATTACTTGAAATCATTGAATATTTATTTATTAAATATTATTATTTAATTAATTAATATTCTTGAAATATTTAAATAAAATAAATTAATATTATATTTGAAAATATTATAAATAAATATTACATATTAATAAAATAGTGATATTAATATGGAATGGGGAACTGAGCAAACCAAGTGATCAACAATGTCCGAAATACATATGCTACTTATGTATTCATGAGTTCGATGTTTGAGTTAAATCGACCTAGCCATATGTTTATAAGATAACAAGTAGACGAATTTGATCTTAATAACAAGTTACAAAGATCACCAAAAGCAGATTGCAAACCACATATCGATATTTGATGTTATGAGTTAACATTAAGCGATCCATATGCTTAACCAAGTTCATCATCAGCGTAAAGCAATACTTATATCGAAGCATCAATGAACAATTTGTTATTGAGCATGAAGTATTCAGTCAAGCAAATACAATTAGCGCCATCGAATGGGGGGGATTATAATAATAACTAACTATCCTTGATTAGTTATTCAAAGGGGTGCGATGAAGAATTCCCAATTAGGCTGTGATGAAGAGACATCTCTTATCTTCCTTCAACCTTGATATTTAAGGAGCTCGATACCATTCCAATTAGGATATATATTTTCCTTTTCTGATTCTTATCCATATGGGGATCGCTCAAGGAGTTTTGCAATGGTGCTGGACGTTTAGCCATCAGACTTAGCTCACAAGACAATACAGTGTTCCTTTATAAGGATTTATATGCAGCAATTGAAGTAGTAGGTATTAATGATAAAACAAACAGCGATCTGCTTTTATTAACAACGACTTTACCAAAGCAGAGCTAATGCAACTTATTAAAATTCTGTTAAGAAGCAAACCGATAGAAAGAAAAGGTGCGATTTGAATTAGTTGTTAGGGTGCGACTTCACCATTACATGGAATGGTACAACTTCATTAGAAGATACGAGGTTTAATGATTAATGTTTTATTAATCATAAAACATTATTTATCTTTTGAGGATGGTCAACTGTTACAAGACAAAACACAGTAACAATCTAATACAGTAAGGCAAGTTAGTTGATGATCAAAAGGTGAGATCTACATAATGCTGTGCAGAATTTAATAATAATATAAATAATAGATATTAATGTAATAATTATAATTATTATAATATCTTCTAGAAACTGCTCTGCAGTAATACATAATAATTTATATAACTAGTAATTAATAAATATGTAAATAATTTATAATGAATCAGAATAAGATTAATTATCTAGTACGGTAAATTAACAAGTACTTGATAGAATATCACAGATTGGATTCATGTTAAGATAGACTTGTCTCTTAATCAAGTTAGTTTAAGTCACAAGTATATAGAAATGGGTTAATTATGGCTAAAGCAGAGCTAAACCTAGTAGGGGACATTACACACAAGATAAGTTTGATATGCATTTTACATTAAATGACGACTTACACTACTAACCTTAGCATATTGACTAGCAACTTAATCAATTTACCTCAAGGTTACCCTTATCAAAACAACCTTCCACACATATTTATACTGAGATTGACATAAACGAAAAATCCCAAATAGTAAGATTCCCCTAGTAAATCTTGGTGAACTTCTTTGGTGGATAAGGTATGTAGAGATGATTGCTAGTGAACTTGACTAGGTGAAGGGGCTAGGATTGACTCTAATCTAGATGGGATTGAGTTTACCAATGAAAGATGTGGATATCATTATGTATCTTCATTTACATTAGTATTTCATAATGGAAAATGCTAACTTAGAAAGAACAATTGAACCTACATCAAATGTGTGTGCATGCCTATATACTAACATCCTCTATGTATATTAAGTTGGGAATGAAGGAAAGAAGAAATTTAAGATTCTTCGTCCTTACGGACAATGTAGTGTAATTAATCTGATGAATATGCTGGGTCAAGCAAGATGTCATAACCTACTGAAATGCTCCAAGTTGTTTATGTCAAATCTGAAAGTGATTTGACACAGATGCTGAATCAGGCAGTGGTTACGTAGCCAATTGAGAAGCTCCCAGACCAATCAAGTGTTCTATAGCACATGCACAAACAAGGTCAAATAAGCAAACACCAAATATGACCGTCTAACGATGATAGGAGACAATTGATAAAAGATGTTGGAGTCAATAGGAGGAAACTCGAAGGTTGAAAATTGCTAGACAACTCTGTCAAAAACAATGCAAAAAGGCTCCAACAAAAACCTGATCTAGGACAATAACTAGTGGTATATAGACTCTAATTACGAGTTAATGTGTTGGGGCAGTTGAAGTGTTTATGGTGTAAAAGAATTGATGCATTTTGAATAAAGATTGAGAGTGTCGATGGAAAGATCATGCAAAAATATGTGATTTCAAAAGAAAGGAGCGTGAAGAAGTGTTCATGTGAAAATTATGCTCAGATTAAGTTCTAAATAGAAAAAGAATCTGTATTTGCAGAACTGTTTAAAAACAACATGAAATGGGGGGATTTGCAAAAACCAACACCACTGTGAGAAGCTCCCAAAAATAGCAAGCATAGTAAAAAGAGGCACTCAAAAAGATGCTTGAATAATTGAGATGTCGCCCCTAGAAAACCAAGTACAAAAACAAAGCTGATTGAACATTTGGCTGCTCATGTTTTGGTTGGGTATGCTTGTTGTAAATGTTGTTTTGGACAAAAATCAATTTGCTTGTTGGTTTGTTTTCTGTCTTGATCAAATTGTTGAATAAAAACGATTTGGATCAGTGTTGGGAAAAGGTTGTCATTGATGTCAAAGGTGTTGGTCAGTTCTTTCATTGATGTTAAGGTATTTGGAAGAGTGCAATTATTATCATGTCTCTGAGCATTTGAGTTCCGGAAGGACTGTGACAATCCGGAAGGACAATGACAAGTTATGCTGATGAGATCTGTTGCTGAATGTTTGTAATATCATCTCACATCTATTACAGTTGATTAAGGTGATTTGGAAAGGTTTGTAGAATGCTATTGTGGTCTATCTCTTAGACTTAGTGTTTGCACTGGCAATTTGTTATGCTCCACTTTTGCTGCAATTGAGAGTTATGGCCCGTGGTTTGGAACCAAAGTAAAGTTGCTCATGATGTATCAGATTCTAGAGTTTCAGGAGTTGAGTTTCAGCGGACAAAAAGTTAGAAGTGACAGAGTGGTCATGGTGCTAATTGGCTGATTGGGTTGATATTTCAGTTTGATGCACCAGAGGTTTGTAATGTGTGCTCATAGGAGATAGTGTGTATATGTACATTAGGGTCAGTGGAACGTGTATTGGGTAATGCATAGCGTGTCCCTTCTTCTGTGGTAACGTGCAGGTTTTTGGACCTGGCCTATTACACGTTTAATCAAGAAACTTGTTTGTGGCCGACTTGCGCATATTATAATTATGTTCTAGGTCGACATATAAATGTAATTATCATTGTAATGCATATATGTAGTTGATTTAGGTTCATTCCTAGGGTTTGTGTTGTGTGTATGGCGAAAGAGTTGTGCTAATTGTTTATTCAATTAGTAGAGATGAATTAAGATGTGTGAGTTAAGTTGTAGATCCTATACACACCGAGAGAGTGTTCTGTAGCAGATCAGATCTGGTTGATGATGAAGTTCGAGTTTGGAAGGTTTACATAATTCATATTTTATTTTACTTGAGGTTGTTGCCTCAGATTTGAGTTGGTGCTCAGTTCCGGAGTCAGGGGATTGGTGTCTCTTGTAGGTTGGTGCTTGCAAATTCATTTTAAGGGGATTGGTGTCTCTGGTGGGTTGGTGTTGATAAACATTTGTAAGTTTCATATTTATTTGTGAGGTTAGATTTGGACAGTAGATCCAAGCAACTATTCTCACTGTGGTTTTTTTCTTCAAGGTTTCCACATGTCATCAGTGTTCTTTTGTGTGGATGTGTGTTCATGCTTATCATTGGAATGGTTGTTTTAGCATTAAATTAAGATCCAACAATGTTGCTAATGATCAATTGAATGCGAAGTTGAGATTTTGCATATATTGATTCACCCCCACCCCCTCTTAGTATATCCGTGTGTTTAACAATTGGTGTTTAGAACCCAGTTCCTTGGATGAAGCTTAATAGCTTGAGGTAAATCCAGGATGGCACACTCAGTTGCTCAAGAAAGCTTTTCTTCAAACAAGGCACCCTTGTTTGATGGATCCAATTATGCATTTTGGAGAGTTAGGATGGAAGCCTATTTGATGGCATTAGGGTTTGATGTTTGGCAATTTGTTGCGGAAGGTTATGAGATCCTATAAAGTCCTCCAAGAGATCAAGCCGAGAAGAGAGCATATGAAACTTGTTTGTTGGAATTTTTGTCGGTGATGTCAAGGTTAATTTTGAAGTTTATTTGAGCTGCTTGCCTTCTTGAGTGCTTGACCAGCTTGACCTGTTTGGGGAGCTCGACCAGCTCGACCCGCTTGAGCAGTTTGTGTGCTTGCTTGTCCTTCTTGTCAGCTGCTTAGTCATATCTAATGCCACGTCATGTATTTCATGGCAGTGTTTGAATAAGTAAAGAGGTTCGATTTGCTTTTGTGTAGCGGCTCTGTTTTTTATTCAAGCATCAAATTTTTTTCTTGGCCTATGTGAACACGTCATATCTATCGTGGAAGGTGAATTAAACTCGTGTGTGCGAATTGAATAGGAGTGGCTCTTCTATTGGCTTCAGACTTTCTATTCTTTATTCCTTCTTCTTGTTTTGGTTCAACGGCGTAAAGGTTTATTTGTAACGGCTCTGTGTATGCATCAGAAATTAAATTTTTGATGTTTTTTTTAACCGCCTTTCACATGTCAGAAATAAAGCTTATCCTTGGTGCGTGTTGTGCTGAAGCAAGTGCGGCAGTTTTGGAATTTAAAAAAAAGAAGTGTTGTGGCCTACATGCTTGAATTGTGTGGAATCTCTTATTTATTGAGTCAGAAATCTTTTTTTTTTGGTGCTCTTGCTCAATGAATATGTGATTTAATTTCTAATTTGTGGTGTCTCAAAAACGCCTGGACAAGCATCGGATGGAATATATAGAGCTACAGGTTGCATTTTTGTGTGGGGAATGATGCCTAGCCGATTTTGGAATCTTTTTGTTTTCCTGAAGGCATTGGGAGATTCTATGTGGAAGACATGGTCTGAAAATGTATTGATTGACTCTGCCATGTATCGAAGTATCTAGTAAGGCGTCGTATTGATGCTGGGGGTGTCTTCGTGGAATGCATGTTTTCGAAATTACTTTTCATATGCTACGGTGTGCTATCGGGGGGGATTTTAAAAAACTGGGAGTGCGTCGAAGATTACTAGTAAAAAAAATATATTTAATTATGCTTTTGCGTGGGTGGTGTGCTGTCATGAAGAGGTGTTGGTGTGCGTTGAAGTTTCTTAGGACTGGGGACACACTTCAATAAGTTGAGACTGTTGGAGTGGCTTCATTTTTCTGAAGATGTTTTTGAATAAATTCTATAGGTTGCTTTGTTAAGTGATATAAGAAGGCGTATTTTCTGGGTTGCGATGCAAACTGTTTATAAAAGGAGCTGGATGTGATACAAATTTTGAAGTGTTATCTGAGTTGAAGTTTTAATTGAGGCTGGTGCCTAATCATTATAGAGTTGGTGCTTTTACTGAGGTTGGTGCCTCTGATATACAGAGTTGGTGCTCTTGAAAGTGAAGGTTTTCGGTGAGCCTCACATGTGTAATTTGGGTTGCAGCCCATTATTTTTGAAGTGAATAGAATTCTCTTGTGCCGTGGTTTTTTACCCAAAAGGGTTATCCATGAGAAAATCTATTGCGTTCATGCTTGTTGGTTGTTTCATTTATATTTCATTTCATTTGGTTGCTCGAGAAAGCTTTTATTCAAATACTCAGTTGTTCAAGAAAGCTTTTCTTCAAACAAGGCACCCTTGTTTGATGGATCCAATAATGCATTTTGGAGAGTTAGGATAGAAGCCTATTTGATGGCATTAAGGTTTGATGTTTGGCAATTTGTTGCGGAAGGTTACGAGATCCCATAAAGTCCTCCGAGAGATCAAGTAGAGAAGAGAGCATATGAAACTAATGCAAAGGCAAGAAATGCTATTTTGTGTGGTCTAGCTAACTTTGAGTTTGTGAAAATAATGCATTGCAAGACTTCAAAAGAAGTGTAGGATGAACACCAGTTACTCCACAATATCTATGAAGGTGATGATAAAATCAAAGAGACAAAACTTTAGACATGCTGGGGATTGTTTGAAGGTCTGAACATGGGGGAAGAAGTTATGTTACATACCTACTCCGGGTTGACGATATTGCCATTACCATCAGAGGACTTGGTGAAGAAGTGAAAGAATCAATATTGTTAAAATGGTACTCAGATCCCTTATCCCAAAGTTTGATTCAAAAGTTTCTGCAATAGAAGAAGCCAAAAATCTGAATGGTTTGACTATGGATGAGCTATATGGGACACTAACAACGTATGAGATGAGAATTGTCAATGATTTGAAAGGAGACGACTTTCAAGGAATTATTGGAGAATGAGGATTCAGATTGCAAAAGAGATTTTGATTTGAAAGAAGCAAATTTTGTGATATATTAAAGAGAGGTTTCGACAAGTATAAAAGTAAGTTACCTTTTAAATGTTTCAATCGTGATAAAGTTGGGCACATTACTTCAAAGTGCAAACTGAGAATTGGCAGCAAGAAGAAGGTTACACATTTGATGAGCATGAGCAACATATCTCTAAAAATGAAAAGTCTTTGTTCATGGCATTGGAAACCCTAAATGGTAATGTTGAAAATACGTTTTCCGAGAATGAAGAAGATGCAGAAACAGATTTTGAAGATCTTCATTGTGCCCTTAGAGTGATGAAGAATCTTAAAAAGAGAATTGTAGAAGACATCAAAGCTAAAGATGAATTGTTACAAAGTCTTAAGAAATAAGAGAAGATGATTGTAGATTTGAAAGTACAGATTGAAAGAAGGACGAAGGATGCAAGATGTCTTGATTGACAAATTAAAGATAAGAGGCAAAGATTGTAAAAAGCTTGAAGCGAAAGTGGTATCCCTAAGGAAGGATTTGGAGAAAGCAAATAGGCAACTGAGCAAAAATTTAAAGTTTGAAAAGAGTATTGAGATATTAGATGAGACTATTTGCAGTCAAAGAGCATCTCATATCAAGACCGGTATTGGTTTCAATGAAAAACAGATTTGTATGGCTTCTGAGGAATCAATGAAGAAGAGTGTAGAAGATCCGGAAGAGCTTGGTTCTGGTAATTTAGGATTTAATCAATCCAAGGTTATTGAGGATAGTCATTTGTGTTCAGAGACATGAGAAAATCTGGAAGACAAAATCCAAGAAGACATACATACCATACTAGGTTCAATCATTCTTTTTCAGTTTACCATTTTAATTGCAATCATTATTGACATAAGGCAGTGGATTGTACAAGACTTCCTACAATGAAAAATAATTTTGTGAGCATAAATGTGTTTACTCCTTTGATTGATTTTGTTAGAGTTATCTTGTATTATTTATTTAATTATTAGTCTATTATATTCTACGCTTAAGTTAAACTTAGGCATTTAACAATATTGTAGGTATTTAATAATTATTAAATACACATTATCCCTTTAGGGTTTCTTTAGGGTTGCACATCTTTAGGGTTTCTTATTCTCCTTTCATAAGGATTGTATTGTAATTTTCTATTCTATTCTCTCTCTGAATGGTAATCTTTTTCTTTAGAGCCATTATTTTGTTTTTGTCTCCAATCTTCTCTTGTGACAGGTATTTTGCTTGCAGCTGCTCTTGGGATCTCAGAAGTTGTATTTTCTCAACTTCTTCATGGTATCAGAGCCTACATCTATTGCTACTTGCTCATGGTTTTTTTCAAAAGATTTTCTTTGGAGGTAAGAGTTTCAATTTTTTATTTATTTTGGATCTGGGGTACCTCTTTGTTTATGGGCACTTTGAGTTCAAACGGACCTCATCGCTGAGCTCAGAACACCCAAAAACTCTCATTTTCATATAAAATTTGTTCAATTTGGATTGCTTTGCATTTGAGAATTTTTTTTAAAATTTTGGCCCTTCTAGGGCACACTTTTCGAGAAAAATTAAAAAAATTTGTTTTGAGTAGTTTAACGGCTTGCCCAGGCTGGAACGGTCACCGCTAACCGCCGGGGCCAACCCTTACGGTTATTGCCGGTAGCCGCAAGCAGCTAGGGAGCCGCTAGTAGATTGGGAGCCGCCAACAACTCCTCTGCTCACTAGCAGTTCCTCCTCCCGCCTCCCGGGACCCACCCGTTGCCAGCTTGGGACCCGCCGCTTGCTTCGCTTGGCCGCCGCCTGCTTCGTCGCCCGGTCGCCACCCAAACCCCACCTCTCTGCCACTAGCAGGGGGGCCTTTTTTTCCTTGAAGGGTTTTTGACAGGGTTTTGGTTTTTTTGCCATAACTTGGGCAAACATAGTCGATTTTTGAAAAATCTTATATCACCGGAAAGCTCTTTTCGAGCTCTATTCAGATCCGGAGGTGAGATTTGCTGATTTTTTCATTTAGTACATGTTTTTTGCCATCAAAGTCAGAGCTCTTTTCTACACTTCGGGAGCCATAACCTGGGAAAACGGACTCTGTTTTCGAAAAACGAATAGGCGTCAGAAAGGTCTTGGAGAGCCCTATTAAGATTTGGGGTTAATTTTTCCAGAAAAGTCACCAGGCATACAAGATATTGTCTGATGCATTTTTTAGCTCTTGTCTTTTTTTCTGGCTTTCAGATTGCACTAGTTTTTTGGTTTTACATCTTGTGGGGGGTGTTATTTTACTACTTTTTGTAATTTACTTCAAAAAATCAGAACACCTAAAACCAAAAAAAAAACAAAAAACCCCTTATGCATCCTCTGTCTAGTCTGAAAGATCACTTAATTAAAAAATCAAGAGCAGGTCCAGGTATAGGTACACATGGCAAATTCTTCAGTTGAGCTTCTTACATCCCATAACTATCACCTCTGGAAAGCTCGTATGACGAGGCTTCTCAGATCACGAGGGTTGTGGTCCTGTTTGGATGCGGATCAGCCTCAGTTGTAGCGTCCTTTTGAGATTCTTCAGCACAAGAATAAGATGGATGGGGCTATGGGTGTCATCTCCTTACATGTATCAGACAACTTGCTCTTTCACCTTGATGGTTTGCTCACTCCTCGGGCTATGTGGTCCAAATTTGATACTCTCTTTAGTACTATCAATGAGTTCAAAACATTACAGATTGAGGCAGAGCTCTCTTCCTTGTTACCTGGGTCCTTTCCTCACATTGAAGACTTTCTGTACAAGTTTAAAACCACCAGGTCTATCCTACACAGTTGTGGTAAAAATAAGACAAACACAGAGTGTATCTACCTGATTCTCTCTAAGCTTCGAGTTTCCTATCAGATATTTGCTTCCACATTTTATTCTACCATGGATGCCTTGGGTACATGCTTCACTATGCCTACTTTTGATGTGTTCTTTGACCGCTTGACTCGTGAGCAGGTTCACCTATCTTAGTTGGACACTCTCACCGGATCAAAGCACAAAGCATTGGTTGCTCAGACATCTAAAGAGAACAAGAAGCAGAATCCGAAGCCTAAGAAGAATTCAGCTGGCAGTGAGTGTTCCTCCAAGTCTGATTATAAACCGAAGTCCTATCTCAAACAAGAGCAATCTTCTAATTCTGGTGAGTCTTCCTCCAAGACTAAGAAGAAATCAGATGAACTTTGTGGTTTCTGTGTTAAGGAAGGTCATCCAGTTTCTCGATGTTGGAAACGATTAGGGGCTTTAGAGGAAGCCATGCAACAATATCATATTTCTTCTTCTTAGCCTCCATCTTCCTCTTCTACAGGGAAAGGACATGCTTTTTCTACACGTGCTATTCCTTTTGCATCCACTTGGATTATTGATTCAGGGGCTTCTCACCACATGACACACTCACAAGAAGTTGTTACCTCACTTGTTCACAGTAATACTTTATAGATTGCAGTTGGTGACTCAACACAACTTTGAGTTTCAAGTTCAGGCTTTGTTCCATTGATAGGTGGTTGTTTTCAGGATGTTCTTTTGGTTCCTGACATTTCGACAAACCTCCTCTTTGTTTATCAGATTTGTTATTCTGGCTCTAGTAAAACAGTTGAGTTCTCTCCACATGATGTGGTTATTAGAGAGCTCCATGATCCTGATTTGGTTGTGGCTATTGGTAGTGTTGATCCTGATTCTCGATTATACCGGTTTGATGGTTTTAGAGTCTAGATGGTTTAGGTGTTTCTCTTGTAGCACATGCAGATTCAGTGAGCAGACTTTGGCATGAGCGTTTTGGCCATGTCAATTACAGATACTTACAACAGATGAGCACACAGGCACTTGTGATTGGGCTCCTTCAGATATCTTGTACTAATGGTGTATGTTGAGGTTGTGCACTTGGCAAGCATCATCGTGATCCTTTTTCTACAGGTAGAGCCACACGTGCTAAGACACCCTTGGATTTGATACACAATGATCTTATGTCATTTCCGACTCCTTTTTCAAGGTCCAAGTATGTGCTCACATTCATTGATGACTTCTCCAGATGTACATGGGTGTACTTTCTTAAGTACAAGTCTGATGTTTTTGATTCATTTCGAGTCTTTAAGACATTTGTAGAGAAGCAGTCTGGTCTTTTTATAAGGAGGATACACACAGATAATGAGAGAGAATATGTGAATCAGGCTTTTATAGATTTCTGCACAGAGCATGGTTTACAACATCAGCTCCTCACACTCCTCAGCAAAATGGTGTTGCTGAGAGAAAGAACAAAACACTACGGGAGATGGGCAATTGTATGCTTCAGTCACGTTCTATGCAGCTTGCTTTTTGGGCTGAGGCAGTTAATTGTGCCACTTATATTCAAAATCGGATGCCTCATAAGGCATTGTGCTAGATGACTCCTAAAGAGGCTTGGTCCCATGTCAAGCCTGATGTTTCATCATTCTGAGTTTTTGGTAGTGAGGCTTGGGCATTTATTCTAGATGCTCAGAGGAAAGCCATGGAGAGGAAGAGCCGACCACTCATTTTTTTTGGCTACTGTGAGGATGTTAAGGCGTACAGGTTGTTTGATCCTGATTCCCGAGAGGTCCTATTTAGGTGGGATGTCCAGTTTGATGAGCGCCTTCCTCAGATGGATTCTCCATCACCAGCTTCTTCCTCATTGCCTCCTCCCTCTTCATCTTTTGAGACTTCCTTATTCTATGAGGATGATGCAGATGATGGTCCACCATCCCCACCACCACCACCACCCGCAGCTCAGCCTTTGCCCAAGTCGGCTTGGTTTACAGTTGACGCTGCTGGTTCTATGGTAGGTGATCCTTCTGACACTTGTCGTACTCATGCACAAACATCTGGTTCTAGTCTTCTGAGTCATGCCATTTCGGATGATCCTCATAAATTTTCAGAGGGGATAGGTGACCCAGAGTGGGATAGGGCCATGGATGAGGAGTATTCTTCTTTGATGAAGAATCATACTTGGGATCTTTGTACTCTTCCACAAGGAAGAAAGTTGGTTCGATGCAAGTGGGTGTACCATACCAAGTATGCTGCAGATGGTTCTATTAATAAGTATAAGGCTCGTCTTGTTGCGAAAGGGGTTTTCTCAGGTGGAGGGTATTGATTACTCCGAGACCTTTGCGCTGTCACAAAGATGAATCTATTTGCTTTGTACTTTCTCTTGCAGCTTCACAGGGATGGACAATTTTTCAGATGGATGTGAAGAGTGTCTTCTTGCATGGAGACCTTCATGAGGAGATCTATATGGAGTAGCCTTAGGGATTTGTGCAGGATTCCTCTTTGGTTTGCAGACTTTGACGTTCATTATATGGTCTCAAATAGGCTCCTGAGGCCTGGTATGAGAAGATGGACTCTTTCTTGCTCTCCACACTCTTCACACGTTATTTCGATCCCATCGTATATATTCAACGCTAGGGGGATGATATAGTTATCCTTGTGCTCTATGTTGATGATCTTATCATTACTGGTAGCTCGTCCTCCTTGATTCAGGATATTCAGAGAGCCTTGACGGAGCAATTTGAAATGACAGATCTTGGCCTTCTGCACTATTTTTTGGGCCTACAGGTTATTCAGTTTCCCGATGGGATTTCCATACTTTAGCAGAAGTATGCTCTTGATATGCTTCACAGATTTGACATGTTTACTTGCAAGCCTGCACCCACACCTTTTCAGTCAGGTGTTGTTTTGTCTACCACTTGTTCTACACCTTCTGTGGATCCTACCTTATACAAGCAATTAGTTGGCAGTTTGTTGTACCTGACACATACGTGCCCAAATCTTTCTTTTGCAGTTGGTCTTGTCTCTCGGTTCTCCCATGATCCTCATGAGAGCCATTGGCAAGCATCCAAACATATTTTGAGGTACATTCCGGGCACTACATAGTTTGGCATTCATTATACTTCAGGATCCCCTCACATTGTTGGCTTCATTGACTCAGATTGGGATGGTGATGCTCATGATCAGAAGTCTACTTTTGACTTTGTTTTTTGCCTTGGTTCTGGTCCTATCAACATGGTCTTGCAAGAGGCAGTCTGCTATTGCATTATCATCTACAAAGGCTGAGTACCGAGCAATGATGTTAGCTAGTTAGGAGGTTTTATGGCTTCGACAGTTGATGACTGAGTTTGGGTTCCCTCCTGATAGTCCCACTATTCTTTGGTGTGAAAATTAGAGTGCCATTCACATTTCCTGCAACGAGGACTAAACACATTGAGCTTCACATGCACTTCATTAGATAGTTGATTCAGGATGGCTTTCTCATCTTGGAGTACATTCCTACAGAGAAGCAGGTTGTTGACATCTTCACTAAACCTTTTGCATCTCTGCGCTACCTTCAATTGCACTCTATGCTTGGGGTGAAGGAAGTTGTCCTTGGGGGGTCTCATTGAGGCCGACCTTCCTTAATGTGTTTTTTTAGCATGCTTTTCCTATCTCTTTTTGGAGTAGAGTTTTTTCCCATGTGGTTTTCTCTATTTCTCCGATTCATAGAGATTTGGTTGTGATTGGGTACCTCACCAGGCCTTGTTGCCGGGACCCAAATTTGCCTTCTTCATGTAGTTGCTTTTTGCTTTCCTGCATCTAGTATTTTAGCTACTCTCTAAGTTCATCTTAAGGGGGGGTGTTAGAGTTATCTTGTATTACCTAATAATAATTTATTTAATTATTAGTCTATTATATTCTACGGTTAACCTAAACTTAGGCATTAATAATTATTCTAATTGTTAACTACACATTATCCCTTTAGAGTTTCTTTAGGGTTGCATATCTTTAGGGTTTCTTATTCTCCTTTCATAAGGATTGTATTGTAATTTCCTATTCTATTCCCTCTCTGAATGATAATCTTTTTCTTCAGAGCCATTATTGTGTTTCTGTCTGCAATCTTCTCTTGTGATAGGTATTTTCCTTGTAGGTGCCCTTGGGATCTCAAAAGTTCTATTTTCTCAACTTCTTAAGATTTCAATATTAGGTGTTACAAGTGCAATAATTTTGGACATATTGCAAGGCAATGTAGAAGTAATTTTGTGAAGAATTCTGAAATGGATAAAAGAGAGAATACCTTTGTTAATAAGAATAAAAAGTCTGAGACTTTGTGGAATAGAAAGAAAGAGTTACATAATCCAGAAAAGTCAATAAATCCTCATTCTGCATTTATTATCAATCTAAGACATGCACCAAATTCAGAGATAAAAGCTACATTACTACATCTAGTATGGAAGAATGTGAAACCTTAGAAGGAAGTTCCAGTGAGCCTGTTGTGGATAGTTGTAGCGCAGAAGCTGATAACCTCATTGAGACTAAGGAAATAGAATGGCTGTTGGGTAAGAGGGATGAACACTTGCCTTGGTATAAAAATGATGAATATGATAATACATTTGTGTTCTTCAAGTAGAAGATGAGAATAGTTGATGTTCTAGAGGAAGTACATGTTAAGAGGGAGTACTGACTCCATTCCACCAGAAGACTTGGTGGTCTTGCGGCGAAGAATAGTTTGGTTCAGTGCATGGAGTATCTCACATAGGGAGAGAGAATGTTTTAGAAGAAGAACCAAAGTGGCCCTTTGCCATTGATGTTAAAGGGGGAGAGACAAAGCCAAAATGTTTGGACAACAAATTGTTCAATGAGTGTCATTTTTAGGGGGAGTATTTTGTTTGCTGGTTTGCCATCAATGACGAAGGGGGAGATTGTTGGGAAAATGTTGTCATTGATGTCAAAGGTGTTGGTCAATTTGTCATAGATGTCAAGGTATTGAAAGAGTGCAATTACTGTCATGTTTGTCTCTAAGCATTTGAGTTTCAGAAGGATAGTGACAATTTAGAAGGACAATGACAAGTTATGTTGATGAAATCTGTTGCTGTATGTTTGTAATATCATCTGGCATCTATCACAATTGATTAAGGTGACTTGGAAAGGTTTGTAGAATGCTACTGTGGTCTCCCTCTCTCACTTAGTGTTCACACTGGCAATTTGTTATGCTTTGCATTCTGCTGTAGTTGAGAGTTATGGCTTGTGGTTTGGAACCAAAGTTAAGTTGCTCACATTGTATCAGGTTCTAGAGTTTCAAGACTTGAGCTTTATTGGACAAAAATATATAAGAGATAAAGTGGTCACTATGCTAGTTGGCCATTGTGTTGGAGGTTTGTAATGTGTGCTCACTTGAGATAGCGTGTAGATGTACATTGGGGTCAGTGGAATGTGTATTGGGTAACATATAGCGTGTCCCTTTTTTTGGAGTAATGTGTAGGCTTTTGGACCTACCCTATTATAGGTTTGTTTAAGACATTTGTTTGTGGCCGACTTGCGGATATTGTAATTATGTTCTAGGTTGACATATGAATGTCATTGTCATTTTTAATGCATATATAGTTGATCTAGGTTCATTCCTAGGATGTGTTGTGTGTATGACAAAAGAGTTGTGCTAATTGCTTATTCAATTAGCAGAGATGAAATAAGATTTACGAATCAAGTTGTAGATCCTAACACACTGAGAGAGTGTTCTGTAGTAGATTAGATCTGGACAATGATGCAGTCTAGGTTTGTATAATTCATATCTTATTAGACTTGAGGTTGGTGCCTCAGATCTGAGTTGGTGTTCAATTCTAGAGTTAGGAGATTGGTGTCTGTTGTAGGTTGGTGCTTGCAAATTCATTGCAAGGGGATTTATGTTTCTGGTGGTTTGATGCCCATTCCAAGAAGCTATTCTCATTGTGGTTTTTCCCTTTTGGGTTTTTACGTATATCTAGTGTTCTTTTGTGTGGGTATTTGTTCATACTTATCATTTGAATGGTTGTTTTAGGATTTTAGCATTAAAGTAAGATCTTAGAATGTTGTTAGTGATCAATTGAATGTGAAGTTGAGATTTTGCATATGTTGATTCACCCCCCCTTTCAATATATCTGTGTGTCTAACACCGAGTGCTATATAGAGTCCCTTTTTTGCCACTAAACCACTCACATAGTAGTGTACAAGCAACAAGGTGCCTTATACTGCCCACTGCCTGCTTTAGACAACTAAATGTCAACTTCTTGTGAACTTTAAGCAAGATGAACTGGCCTTTTTTTTCTTTTAAAAAGGGGGACAACGTTTGAGGTAACCTAAATTTGAAGGGGCAGGGTTGAGTTTGCTCCCTAGATGAGTTCACAGTTAACATGACAGTGCAATGAATAGGTTGCAAGTAGCCGACACTGCAAATGACTATGATGGGAAGGGTTCCATACAATAGTGTAGGATTGAGGAATGAATAGCCCACAAGCATTGTTTGGATCCAAGGAGTCAAGATAAGTAGTTATATTGTTGCAAGATTGAAAAGGCAAGGCTAGTTGAGGTGATTGGCTGTATTGGAGGCTCAAGGTTGGTGAATCGCCAGATTGGCTCAAAGAAATGGGTTTGCCAAATCTTGAACAACACGAACAACAGGTATCCATAATAGATTATCTATGTTAGGTTTGAGCTTGCAAACGAAGATATCAGAAGCCCAATGGGCCATAGAGATCGAGAGTATTTCTTTTTCAGTTTTATCTTCAATTTCTTCATCTGGCCTAGGAGAGGCCTCTTTAATTTCTTCAAGTGTCAAAGTCCCAGGAATTCTCTTGTGTATCTGATCCAAAGCTATCTTGCACATCACACAAGAGAATTGAGAATGAGTAGCATTGTGAATTCGACACCAATTAGGCAACAATAAATTTTGAATGCGAGCACGGTTGCCTAATTCAACTCCCTGCTGAATATTTTTGAATATAAATCTTCTGAAACTTTCAAACATATCAACTTCTTCATCTATATCATGATCACTCTCTACTACAACTTCTGTGGAATTCACAATCTCATGATTTTCTTCTATTTCTTCAATCGGGTTTTGAAGCATCAAAACCTCAGCAACTTTCGGTTTGTAATTTCCCAGATCAGTTTCTAGGAATTTTTTTTAATTGTTTTCCCCATATTCTATTATCATCAATCTCAATCTTGGGGTACTATCTATTTTGATCTGGTTGGGTACACCTCTCCATGGCAGCCACATGTGAGAGAAATTAGTTGACAAGTAACCATTCAACCTCCTTGACCAATCTCGACTTAGGAGCATGCCATATCCATCTGGAATGTCTACAACTGATATATCTATGAAGTGTTGGACTCTTGGATCTGCAACCAACTGCATATGAATATTGTTTAACTCTCCAATCATAGGTACCTCTGTCTTATCTAATTGTGCAACTCTTTTACTATTCTGTATGGGAATGAGACCCAATTTCTCGCATATAGCTTTTGGCATTACATTACTTGAAGCTCCAGAATCTACTGGACAATTATGCAAAAGCTTGCCGAAAATTCTTACTGAAAGCAATAACGGGGTTGGCTCATCTTGATAGTTTACTACTGGCTTATCCCTATGGACTTGCAAGTTCTCTTCATTTTTCACACTTTCTTTGGAAACTTCATCATTTTTGACCGCATCTTCGACATAAGCAATCTCACTCTTAGGAAGGATTTCACCCTTGGTAGGATTTTTAGTCATAACTGGTGAATCCTTAACTCTCTTTACATTATCTGTTGTGAGAAAATCTTTTCCTTCTAACATATCTTCTTTCTTTGGCACATTTGCTATCTTCATTAACTCTTCTTTGTTGGACATATTAGATGAATCTTGAACTACACATGCCTCTTCTGACATTTGCTGGACATTCAGTTCATCCTGAACCACATTTATGCTTGCTTGAGGAACATTTGTACCTCTCTGAATGTTGGAACTGGTTTGAGCTGTAGCTCTCCCCACAATATTCTCATTTAGTCCATTCATTAATGTATCTCTGATCTCAGGTACCTTCATTAGTCCAAATAATGGTAGGCTCACTCTGACTTTCTTGAATTCTTCTAACACACGTAGACTCAATTGCTTCAATTCTTCTCTTGGAGAAGGAGTATTCTTCTGTATGTACTAAGGCGAATCTTGAGGATAGCTTGGTGTATTGATAGCATTCGGATTTGGTGGTGTAGAAAAATTGTTCGGAGGAATGGAAGTAGTCAAAGGCTCTTGATTCCTTTGATAAACTTGAGGTCCAGTGTTTCCTGAGGACTGGTGAAACACTTCCTTAATTCTTTCAACCAAAACACTATTATTCAATGATGGGAAATAGTAATCTAGATCTTCAATAGGCCCATTGGCTGAAGCAGGTGGGAATTGAGAACTAGGCGGGACCATAGGTCCATTGGCCGATTCCAGAGGGAATCTCCCACTTTGTTCACATACTAGACTTTCTTCATAAACTAGAGGAAATTTGAAATCCTCAATGATTAATGCTTGGTCATATCTCGTAGTAGGGACAATTTCATATCCCGTTGTTGGAGTGCTTTCTGATGCTTCATAATTTCCCACTTCCTGATGGAAAATATCAACAACAACCTTGAATTCGATACAATGCAATTCTGAATGTTGACTAGTGTTGTGTATTCTGCACCAATTTGATAAAGCAGCCTCTGCAAGGAAGACTCTGTCAGCCGGTGGACTCTCCGAAGCTGGCAGATTGTCAAGGGGTGATGACACATTTCCATTGTTGGGCACAATATTCCACGTTCTCTTCTGATAGTTCTGATTATTGCCACGATATCCTTGGTTATTCTGATTGTTGCTTTGATAATTCTGATTGTTACTTTGGTAACCCTGATTGTTATTCTGATTACCACCTTGATAATTTCTATGCGTACTGTAGAGCTGATTGTTCTGATACCTCAAATGAGTAACCTTTGTAGATAATTTCTTTACTTGGTCTATCAACTCTTTCATTTCTTCCTTCTCCTCCCGTGTCCTTGTGGACGTCACAACATTTTGTAGGTACATTGGATGCGTCTGCGAAGCTTGAGAAATGGGTGCTCCAGGATGGAGTACCAACTGATTTGACGATTGAGCAATTGGATACATTGGTTGTGGAACTTGATTCATCATTGGCGTATGATGCACCAAAGCTTGGCTTAAATTTTGAATTTGATTTGCGGCCGCGGGTGACGCTAAATTGAGCAAAGGTCCACTAAGATTCAGACGCAATATTTTACTAACTTCTATTGCCTTTGCATATGCTTCGTTTAAACTTGCTGGAGAGGGATGAGTTCGCACAAACATAGCTGTAAGTGGATCTAGAGCATGATAGTATATCTCTCGAGCATCTGGAATAAGATAAGGAGTCTGGAACCTTGTATAAGCCTTCTGAAATCAGTTGTTGAATGAATTGATAGGTTCATTCTCTTGTCTTTTACATTCAACAAACTGTCTATGCAACTCTGATGGGGAAATTTGGATACCAAACTTTCCAATGAATGCATCCTTCAATTCCTCCCATGAGGTGATGGATCATGCAAGTAAATGGATGAACCAATGATACACCTCTTCTCCCAAGGAATAGGAAAAAAGTCTGCAAGCCACATCTCCATACTCAATTGGTCTTCAAACATCTTGATATTATCTTCCGCTGTCCGGCTTGAGTCACTAGCATTGTATTTTGAACAAAAATTCTTCGGATTCTTCGAAATCTCATGAATATCATTGAAAGCAAGCAGTGATGGGTTGGTAACCAACCATGTAGCATCGTTTGGAGGTGGACCCTGATTCTGGGCTATCTCTTGGTCTTCTTCTTGAAACCGCTGAGCTTCCTCTTGATTTGGATCTTGATCTTGAAATGGAGGATCTTGAAAAATATTATCTCCTCTCAGCACATTCCTTTGATTGAATAATCTGTCTCTGTTTGGTATATCTGAACTTGGTGAAGCCTCTTGCCTTCCAAATATGGATCTGCGAGGAGTCTTCAACTCACAATGTCTTCGTTCTCTAGGAGTTGACCTTAAAATTCTATGAAGTCTCTCAAGTGAAAAGGAATTGATGCGCTCCAGTGTGATCTATCTAGGATCAATCCAGACTTGTTGTAATCTTTGAGCAAGTAGATCCCTTTCAATCTGTTCCTCAATTTGTACGTCGATTCATTCAGCTATCTCCTCCACTTCGTCTAGCACAAAAGAAACTCCAATGTATTGTCGTGCACTTGTTTTCACTTCCCAGGCAAAGTTGTTCAAACTGGATACAATCTTTCTTTCATCTCCTAGGTTTGGTTGCTCGAACTTGAGTTTGTCTAAGTCAAGCTCATTTGTTCTATCAGGATCAGGCAACATCATTGTGTCTCATACTAACTTGAAAATCTTCAACTGGTTCAATTTCTTCTCGGCTGATTGGTATGCTAGCTCGCACGATCAACTGCTCGAGGAACAATGATAATCGGAGGCAAGTTTCCCAACTGTTCTTCTTTGTTTATCACTGCTCTCACTCGCCTGAATTTAGCGTAACTACTTTGGGTTTTCCAAGTAAGAGTGTTGAATTGTGAAATGATATCTCTTTATTCACCTTGGATAAGTTCTTCCTTAGGCAAGACCATTCCAGAACATAATCTTCAAAGATGATAGCAAATCAACCCTCCTTCTAGCGCCAAAAGAATGTTGATGTGTGTTTTATGCACATAACATTTCAGAATAAAATACCAAGGTAATTTACCCTCTCTTGAACAAAATCACCCAGATGCTAAGGGTAAGATCAACTAAAATGATTCCAAGGTTTCTACATGTCAGGTCTTGACGAGTGGGTAACTCAATGGTCGATGTGAATTGCTGTGTTCACATGGGGACTTACACAAATGTTCGAGTTATCTTCTTTGATCATGAAATATGCGGAATAGGTAGCTGACAACTTAGGATTTAGCAATTGTAGCTCTAGACTTAATTCTTACTAAAAATGGGCAAAAGGAATAGGATTTAGGAAATATATTCTAAGCCTACGAATGTAGGAAATGATGAACAAATTTTGTGGAATCAAACTAGGCAAGGTCTCACAAACAGGTATTGACACAAGCTTAGTGCAATCAGCTAAGACATACTTATGGATTTTTAGATTATTACCATCAAACGTTGACACCATCCAAGTTGACGCTTGTCAAGGGACGCATAATAATTGAAGTTAAGCTTACTCAAATTTTCAGTTGACTGTACAAGGCACACTTACCAACGACAATATGCTAGTGGTATGGATTAAGGATTCCACACAAATATATTCAACAAATCTTCCACTCAATCTAATAAACATGAAAACAAATTCTAATATAACTTGGAGGAATTGAGAACCATGAATGCAAAGACAACATTTGAACAACAAAATCACCAACAAATTGAACAATGATTTAGATTCAAATAGCTGTAGCATATACCAACAATTCTACAAAAGCTCTCACTTACAAATGAGAGACAATGAGGTATATATAGAGTCTCATACAAAATGGATGGCCAAGATTAAAACTAAATCAAGGGCCGAGATCATGCCAACAAAACCTTAGAATTGCCCTAATTAGGGTTTACATAAAAAATGGTGCCACCGACATATGACCCAATAAAAAGATACCTAGTCATTAAATATGGAATCTTCTAGAAGATTCCTCCCTGCATCTCTCTCTCTCTCTCTCTCTCTCTCTCTCTCTTTCCTAGCATACTCCAAGAATCTAGCCAATATAGAATCTAACTCCTCCATGGAAATGCTAGGTAAGGTATCTTGCTGTAAATCAATTACGTCCAATGTATCCGAGCAAGCATCCACAATGTTCTCCCAATCTGGCATGAGCTTCTGCGAACTATGAACATGAATCAACAAATAGACCAAATTATCCATCTGACTCTTCTTCAAAGAGTCCAATTGACAAAAATGCATAAGTTTCATCTTGTCTTTTAATTCGGCTAAGTGTAAACCACTAGCATCACTAACATCAACACCCAATAACTTGTGAACTGAGGCAAGGATCTTCAATTGAATATCCTGAATCGATCCTTCCATCTCTGTACAACTCAGTTGGGCGTTCTCATAAGTTGATTTCTTCATGGCCAACGAACAATATCAGCCATGGAAATCGTATGTCTCCACTGTGTACAATATTCTCCCTGATCAATGTGGACTTGAGAATCTTCTTCAAAGCTCTGAGGCGTGGAATAGTCCCCCTGGATAGGCTGAAATTCTTGCCAAACTCCCTCCAAATACTGGATTCTAAACATGAGCCTTGTTGTCCTATCATATGCTTGGACAAACTGAGTAAGGAAATCATCTGTTTGCTTTCTTGCACTTTCAATCCATTTCTCCACCTCTGAGAGTGTATGTCTCACTGCCTCATAGTGTGAATGTAGTCCGTGATCAACTGCAATAGGGGAAATAAGGGTGGGATTCTCACCCCTTATTCCTGCAATTTACTCTCTAAGTTTTATATTCTCTTCTCTGTACTTCTCCTTCTCTTCAATCTCTCTATCCAACTTTGCACTGATCGCCCTAAGGTTATCACCAACTTCTTGAAATTCTTGCTCTCTTGTAGTACGACTGAGGGCAATTGAAGTAATATGGAAATCCATAGGAGTAGCAATATCCGCTGTCACACCTCTAATATGAACAACCATGGTGCAGGAGCACCTAGGACTTAGGCTTATAGTCTTTTCCAATTTTGGCTTGTACTGACCTTAGCCAAGTTAGGTTCCTAATAAGGACTCCAAGAGGGTCCAAAGAGTGAGTGTGATGTTTGTTTTGAGTCAAGTGTAGGCCTAGTTGAGTTTGTTTTCTTCCTAGGTTTGCATTTTGTGCATAGGTAGTAGTTTGAGTAGGAAATTGACTTTCTTGATGGTCAAAAGTGGTAAAACTTGGTGTGAGCATGAGAGAGGTTTAGTACGGTCTTAGGAATGCTTAAAAAGTCATGAGTAATGACTTAAAACAAGTTTTATAGGTTGGCAAAGCAAAAAGTGAAAACGTGACAACTTTTGAATGTTGTCATGACAACTTTTGTCCTAAAAAGCTTAGCGATGGAGTTAGGGATAGCACAACGCCCTAGAATGCCTCCACACGTGGGGAAGACTATAAGAACCTCCTCTTGCACAGTTACCAAGGTTGAAAGATTGATTTTGTTTGATTAACATTCTGAAACTACTCATTTTCAGACTGTTATCACTGTTTTTGTCTTATTTCACTTACAATGTGAATACAAATGGATTGAGCTTCTTTGGTGTGTTTCAGAGTCATTTGTTTCATTTCAAGCTTTGTAGATAGTGTGTGTTGGTTTTTTCATAGTTTTGTTTTCAAACAACTAGTTTTGACTTGTATATAGCAATTTTATGTAAAATGGTTGCCCCATAGAATCCCTTCGTGCTACCATCACTCCCTGTTGGGACATGTAAGGCAACCACTTGTACAATGTACATATGCAGGGAGAAGTTCTAGAAGTGATGTTTGATATGGCTACCACCTTGTTCTATGCCAGTCCAAGAGCAAATCAACTAGAGAAGACAAGGTGAAATTTGAGTGCATAGTGCAGAGGTGAACACAAAACCATAACCAAACCATTTGGAGGGGTCCATGAAGTCCATATAGAGTTGCCATAGCAAGGAGAAACCTTGACAAGACCTTTTGATTCCCGTTTCACTAATTTGATCAGTCACTGTCGGTTAGGAGGCCTAGAAACCTTTCAAAACCCTCATTTTTGGGTTAGGGCATTGTACAGTGAGTTGGGAAACCAAAACCAACAAAATCACTTGGGAATAGGTGAATGATTGAAGAAAATGAAACCTTGTTGCAGGGTCTTTTGGACCATTTTCTTCTAAGCCCTAGAAAACCGGATTTTGGAGGCCTAAAAGGGGCTCATTCCTTGTAGCCCTTTTCTAGACAAAATGGTGAAATCGGTAGGAAGAATAATGGATGCAAACCACAAAAGGACCCAAAAGGTATTCATTTCATGTTAAAAGCCACTTCCACACCTCTACAACAACTCACAACAGGAGGAGGTGAAATTGACAAGTTGAAGACAAGACAACAAGAATGAGCATATGGGAAACACTTTGAATTGGTAGGGTTTCTAGTTAAAAACTTGATGCAAACACATTGAGATTGGAAAGAAGAAATCCCTAGAAGAGATTGAGAAGGACTTGGAGGTCTTGGAGCATAGCTAGACCTGGAGAGGTTGGTGGAATTGAACAACACCAACTAGGTGAAGTGTGAGCAAGCTAGACAAACCCCATCAAATTGGTATCAGAGCCTATAATATTTGGGCTAGGTGAGTAGATGTCCTTAGTGGAATCTGTAGGAGACAACAACATGGTGACCAATGCAGAGTTGACAAAGAAAGTGGATGATCAGGATGAAGAAAGGGGATCCCGACTGACCATCATTCTCATTCGGTGGAGCAGATGTTATTGTGACATGTAAATCTTGAATATTCTCTAATAGTATCATTGTGTCGGAACATTTTTGGGTCTCCTTGTTCTGTTATGCCATTTCAACTTCCTTGATTGATGAGACACTAAGAGGGGGTGAAGGAATGATAGGCGAAGGAATGATAGTCTTTTGTTTCTTCTTCTTGACTTCCTCAATCTTCTTCCCTTTATCCATGACTCCTCCTGGTGTGTTTTTCCTTCTGTTGGGAGCTTGACTCTCTTCATCTGCATGGATCCAGACATCACTGATAGTCCTCTGATCATCCTCGGAAGTAGATTCTTTTAGCTTCATCTTTTCATAAGTGACAGAAACACCCATCTCAACAAACTTATTCATCTGAATATCTACCCATGCACGAGAGGAACTCAAGACCTCTCTCATCAATATCTTTAAATCTATCTTTTCTGACTCTGACCAATTAGGCAATAAGATCACTTTCTTCATTTCATTTTTATACTGTGGATGCATATGATCTCCGCCATCTAACACCTGATCACGAATGAGGAAAAGTCCACACTTCCTCATGAAATCCATTGACATCCTAGATCACATTCATCTTTTCACTGCCTACTTGTCTATTAGGTTGGCCCAATAATCCTCTATGTCTGCCTTGTGTTAGGTCCCAGAGACAACTAAGAGGGGGGGGGGGGGGGTGAATCAGTTGTCTAATAAATTCAAACCAAAAACCACTTAACCAACTTAATGATTAATACCGGTAAACCAGTTAAGTATGCTGGTAGACAATGTTAATAGTAAATTGCTATACCGACAAAGATTAATGCATTAAACATAAATACAAAGTCATCCACAACACAACACCAATATTTGTACGTGGAAACCCTGTAAGGGGAAAAACCACGGTGGGAAACCTTACCCACAATCAGATGATACTACTGCAGATAGTAAGTGCACATAAATGGGGTCTGCACATGCAGAAAGACCAACAACCTAGAGCTCACTGCTCAATCACAAAATGGGAGTCACACTGACTACAGTTGGATGGTTAAATCCAATAAGAATGTACTGCACAAAATAGCATCTTCATATGCTGGATTCAGTACCGGTGTAATGCTGATATGCTTTCACAAAAACCTAGCTTCACCTTTAAATGATGTCTTCGTGTATACCTCTGCTTAATCTCGCATATACCTTCACACAATTCTTTTTCGCATTCCACATTCGATTTTACAAATAAGATCTTACATTTATATCATAACCTAAGACCAATTTTAGTAGGTTGGCTCTACAAGATATTACAATAAAAACATTTTACAATCAATATAATATCCGATGCAATAACCGATTAAACATGTCGGCTTAATGCATTTACAACAATAATAAATTATCTTCATAGCATGCCATGCTGATCTGGAAAAGATAAACCTGCCGGTGTAACCCTAGGTAACCCTGGACCTATTTGCCGGTAAAAGCAAACATGCAAATATGATTATACTAGTGATTAATTCTTCAAAACAAAGTGTCCACACGATGTCTTCGACATTACCAGGTGTCTTCCATATCATTTCAAGTGTCGGTGATCATTATATCCTGCCGGCGAACATTATATCAGTAACTGTGCAATAGTTACTTGCTTGCCGGTGAATGCTGCTGGATCTCCAAAGTGCTAGTGTTTTAGTAGGTGTTGACATCAATGACAAAACCATACCAAAATACCAACAATCTCCCCCTTTGGCATTGATGGCAACACAAGATGGAAAAACCATCAAAGTGCCTAAACAAAAATGCCAAATACCCAAAACCAACAATCTCCCTTAAATAACAATCTCTCCCCCTGGGAGCAACATGTGTTTATCTAAAGATTTTCAATACTTGTCTCTTAAAAGATAATGTGTTTTTCCATAGATATCTCTCCCCCTTTGACATCAAATGCCAAAGTTATAATAAAACCAAGTTCATATACAAAATACCAATCAATTCAATATGCCAACTACTCTCCCTGAGAAGTAGCTTCCTCATCAAAGACCGGAGTAAAAGATTTGTCTTTTAATTCTGCCGGTTGATGACAATCATCAACTGTCTAAGTTTCTACCAGTGGTGGTATGACTTCAAGCTGATCTCTGAGATATTCACAAGTCTCCTTAGGCAAAGGTTTTGTGAAAATATCTGCAAGCTATTCTTTAGTATTCACATAAACCAGTTTTATCTTTTTTTCTTCAACTTTTTCCCTTAGAAAATTCAGTTTGATAGAGACATGTTTTGTTTTAGAATGTAATATCGGATTCTTAGATATATCAATTGCTGCAGTGTTATCACAATATATAGTGATAGGTTCCTTGCATTTTACCTTTATGTCTTTCAACATTTGTTTAAGCCATAGTACTTGTGTACAGTTAGTTGCTGCTGCAACATATTATGATTCTGCTGTTGATAAAGATGTACAAATCTGTTTCTTATTCAACCAAGAAACTAATCTTTTTCCAAGAAAGAATGCTCCGCTGGTGGTGCTTTTTCTATCATCCACATCTCCCGCCCAATTTGCATCTGTGTATGCACATAGATCAAAATTTTTATCTCTAGGATACCATAATCCAAGATTTGTAGTGCCTTGTAAGTACTGAAAAATCTTTTTTACTGCCGATTCATGATTTTCCCTAGGATTACTTTGAAATCTAGAAACAATACATATTGCATTCATAATATCAGGTCTGGTTTGTGTCAAATATAGTAAACCTCCTATCATAGATTTGTATCTAGTTGGATTAATAGATGTAGATTCACCCCTTTGAGATAATTTGTCATTTGTAGTCATAGGTGTGCTTATCGGTTTAGAGTTCTCCATCCCAAATTTCTTTAGTAACTCTTTCAGGTACTTGGATTGACTAAAAAATATACCTTTGTGAGTCTGTAAAATCTACAATCCTAAAAAGAATTTTATTTCTCCAACCATAGACCTTTCAAATTCTTGCTGCATTTTAATAGAAAATTCCTTACATAATCCATCTTCTCCTCCAAAGATTATATCATCAACGAATACTTCTATAATCAAGATGTCATCATTAGTTATTTTGTAATATAAATTGCTGCCTGCATTTCCTTTAGTAAAAAGAATCTTTAAAAGATACTTATCCAACCTTACATACCAAGCTCTTGGGGCTTGTTTCAATCCATACAGAGCTTTTCTTAACTTGCAAACCATATCATTGTCATTTGTCAAAGAAAATCCATCAGGTTGTTCAATATAGACTTCCTCTTCAAGATTTCTATTCAAGAATTCACATTTAATATCCATTTGATAAACTTTGTAGTTCTTGTGAGCTGCAAAAGCCAAGAATAATCTGATTGCCTCAATTCTAGCTACTGGTGCAAAGGTTTCATTGTAATCAACTCCTTTTTTATGAGAATATCCCTTACACACTAATCTTGCTTTATTTCTGACAACCTTACCATCTTCATTAAGTTTGTTTCTAAATACCCATTTGGTTCCAATTACATTTTTATCTTTAGGTCGGGGAACTAATGTCCAAGTATTATTTTTCTCAATTTGTCATAATTCTTCTTCCATAGCTTTAATCCAAAATTTATCTTCACATGCTTTATTAACAGATGATGGTTCAATTTGAGAAATAAGACATACCTCTTCATTTGCCAATCTTTCTCTTGTCATAACTCTTTTAAATTTGTTTCCAATTATTTGATCTTCAGAATTATTCAATCTTACATACCGGGGTGTCTTAGTTTGCTGTTGTTCTTCAATTATTGTGGAATCCTCTGATGGTACCAAGGTAACTGGATCTTCATTCTATACTGGTGGATTTAGTGTAGGTTCATTTGTCACAATTTCTGTTGCCAGTTCAGAGTTTATATACCTTGAAGTTCCTCTGAATTGTTCATCAATCTTTACATTTGTGCTCTCAACAATTTTCTGCAATCTCTTGTTAAAACATCTATATGCCTTGCTCTTAGATGAATAACCAAGAAATATTCCTTCATCACTTCTAGTATCAAATTTGCCAATATACTCATCTCTTCTAATATAACATTTACTTCCAAAAATTCTGAAATACTTAAGAGTAGGAGTATTACCAAACCATAGTTCATGAAGGGTCTTACCGGTTTCACCTTTGATGTGAACTTTGTTAAATGTATAGACGGTAGTGCTGGCTGCTTCTCTCCAATACACATGTGGTAGATTTGCTTCTGATAACATGCTTCTTGCTGCATCCAAGATAGTTTTGTTTTTCTTTTCAACAACTCCATTCTGCTGTGGTGTCCGAGGTGCTGATAATTGTCTTCTCATTCCATTCACTTCACAGAATGTATTAAAGTCTTTAGATGTGAATTCTCCTCCTTGATCTGATCTTAAACATTTGATTTTCTTACCGGTTTCATTTTCAACCATTGCTTTGAACAGTTTGAACTTTCCAAGTGCTTCTGATTTTTCTCTGAGAAAAGTAACCTAACACATTCTAGAATAATCATCAATAATTAGCATGAAATATCTATCACCTTGTAAGCTTTTAGTTCTAGCTAGACGACATAAATTAGTGTGAATCAAATCAAGAGCATTATTGAATTTTTCTGGAATACTTTTGAAACTAGCTGTAACTTGTTTTCCAAATTGACATTCCTTACAAATTGTATTATGAGGTTTCACAATTTTAGGTAGATCTCTAACTGCCTTAGAAGTACTGATCTTCACAATGCAATCAAAGTTTACATGACAGAGTCTCTTATGCCATAACCAACTTTCATCTATATGTGCAATCAAGCATGCCTTTTCACTGTTATTCAAATGAAAGATATTACCTCTAGTCTGATTACCGGTTGCAATTTCCAAATCAGTTCTATTCATGATTTTGCATTTTCCATTCTTAAATTGTAACTGAAATCCTTTCTCAACCAATTGACCAACACTTAAAAGATTATGCTTCAATCCTTCAACATAGTAGACATTGTCAGTGTTATGCTTATCATCAAGAGATATTGTACCCTTACCTTTAATTGAACAGGCTTTGTCATCTCCAAATCTTACTAAACCTCCATTGTATTCTTGAAAGTTCAAGAATTTACCTTTGTCTCCTGTCATATGATGTGAGCATCTTGAGTCAATGATCCATTCATCCTTTACTTCAACTTTAGCTGCTAGGGCTTGTTCTACCGGTTGAGCAGTAGGTGCCGGTTGATCTTCTGTTATAGCAACAAAAACCCATCCATTGTTTGATGGATCCTCATCAGAATCATCAGTCACACCTTCATCAGCAATGTAACAAGATTTGTCTTTGTTCTTCTTAAATCTGTATCTCTAATATTCAGGATTAGGCTTGTATGTTCTTCTAGCTTCTTCTCTTAGTCTAGCATGTCTATCAGGGCATCTCGAAGCCATATGACCAATCTTATTGCAGTTAAAACATTTAAAAGGTGCTTTACCTTCATACTTACTTCCAACTGGACCTTTTGGCATTTTCCTTGCAAATAGTGCTTCAAGTTCTTCAAGCTCTTCATTCTCCTTTCTAGTTTCTTCTAGTTCTCTTGCATAAAAGGCTTTCCAATCTGATTTGTCAAATGATGGAGCAGATGATGTTGATGCTTTAAAGGCCAAATCTGTCTTTATAGTAGCAACATGGACAAATTCCTCAATTTTAAAAGCTGAAAGTTTTCCAATCAATGTATCCCTAGTTACTGATGTATTAGGCATTGTTCTCAACTCATTTATAGCAGTAACCTTCATTTTATATGCCGGTGGCAATCCTTTTAAGATTTTTGAAACAATTTCATCCTCACTCAAGGTTCCTCCACAACATTTAATACCTAAAACAATTTCATTTACTCTTTCCATAAAGACAGAAATCCTTTCATCTTCTTCCATTTTTAGATGTTCATACCTGACTCGGAAGCTTTCAAGTTTTGCAATCTTGATTGTGGAATCTCCTTCATTCAGTGTTTCTAAATGATCCCAAATAGCTTTAGCAGTAGACCTATATGATAATCCCATGATTTGTTGATCTGATAATGTGCTTAAAAGTGCTTCTCTTGCTTTGCAATCATTCTCCTCATCTTTAGTTAAGGTAGTTGGAGCAGTCTGACCAGCTACAACAACAGTATAACCATTCTTTGTAACTTCCCAGATGTCTTTACTAATGCAATTCAGATGTGTCTCCATTATGATCTTCCATATCCCATAGTTGGTTCCATCAAGTTTAGGACTGTCCTTCATAAAATAATTAGTAGACATTGGATCTCCTCAAGTTGTTAAACTTCTGCAAAAAGAGGACTAGGTTCTGATACCAATTGTTAGGTCCTGGAGACAACTGAGAGGGGGGGGGGGGGGGGGCGAATCAGTTGTCTGATAAATTCAAACCAAAAACAACTTAACCAACTTAATGCTTAATACCGATAAACCAGTTAAGTATGTCGGTAGACAGTGTTAACAGTAAATTGCTATATCGGTAAAGATTAATGCATGAAACATAAATACAAAGTCATCCACAACACATAACACCAATATTTGTACGTGGAAACCCTGTAAGGGGAAAAACCACGGTGGGAAACCTTACCCACAATCAAATGATACTACTGCAGATAGTAAGTGTACATAAATGGGGTCTGCACATGCAGAAAGGCCAACAGCCTAGAGCTCACTGCTCAATCACAAAATGGGAGTCACACTGACTACAGTTGGATGATTAAATCCAATAAGAATATATTGCATAAAATAGCATCTTCATATGCTGGATTTAGTACCGGTGTAATGCTGATATGCTTTCACAAAAACCTAGCTTCACCTTCAAATGATGTCTTCGTGTATACCTCTGCTTAATCTCACATATACCTTCACACAATTCTTTTTCGCATTCCACATTCGATCTTACAAATAAGATCTTACATTTATATCATGACCTAAGACCAATTTTAGTAGGTCGGCTCTACAAGATATTACAATAAAAATATTTTACAATCAATATAATATCCGATGTAATAACCGATTAAACATGTCGGCTTAATGCATTTACAACAACAATAAATCATCTTCATAGCGTGCCATGCTGATCTGGAAAAGATAAACCTGCCGGTGTAACCCTAGGTAACCCTGGACCTATTTGCCGGTAAAAACAAATATGCAATATGATTATACCAGTGATTAATTATTCAAAACAAAGTGTCCACACAATGTCTTCGACATTATCAGGTGTCTTCCATATCATTCCAAGTGCCGGTGATCATTATATCCTGCCAGTGAACATTATATCCTGCCGGCGAACATTATATCAGTAACTGTGCAATAGTTACTTGCTTGCCGGTGAATGCTGCTAGATCTCCAAAGTGCTAGTGTTTTAGTAGGTGTTGACATCAATGACAAAACCATACCAAAATACCAATACCTTGTGGATGAAATTCTCTCCCTGATCCTTCCAACTTTCTTATCTGGATCAAATTTTTCTCTTTTCTTGAAGGTTGCAAATAAATAGAATGCAAGCTCCTCACTCGTAGTGTTGGCGGCTAAGGCAGACTCACAAACCTCCAACATCTTCCCAACTGAAATATGGAATGTCATGCCTGTCCTATGCTTATCTTCCTGAATGGAATCAAACTCTAGAAGTTGTCTCACCACTTCCAACAAGATCATTATATCAGAAAGATACCTAGGAAACCTGTAGGGTTCGGATTGAAACCCATGAATCCTAAGGTACATGAAAGTGGGAAACTGCATATAACACAATCCATATTTCTCTACCGGCTCTGTTGCCTCCTTGGACAACCTCCTATGGATTCCGCCTTGCAGCATCCGCGTGATGTACATTGTGAATACATCATTCACTCTCTTATAATCTTCAATTCTATACGTGTTCAGCTGGGCATAACACTCATAACTCTTAAATTGTCCTTGTCCATTCCCAACTTCACCTCTACATATCAAACCTTTGTATGTAACAAACCGTGCAAGTAGTTATACCAAGTAGGAAGTCATGGTGAATGACTTGGACCACTCTACATTCCTTAGTTGAAAGTCCAGATTATCATTTATGATTCTAGACCAATTTATCAACATTTTTCTAAGACAATCCTGGATGAAATAGAACATCCATCCATCGTATATTGCACCCTACGGCATCCCCATCACTCGGTTAAGCAAGAACACTAAATTAGTATATTCCTCTTTTAAATCTATGCACATGAGTGTCTTGAGAGCCTTGGAATGATGAGGCTTAGGATCGATCATCCACTCTTTATTCACCATGGTCTTACACGCATTCATCTTCTTCGTATATTGATCTTCATATTCATCTTTAGTTACATCCTTCATGTCCGCTCCACATGGAATTCCAAACACCTCAGCAATCGCATCCTCAACAAGGTAGGCAATGACGATGTCGTTATGAGTCTTGATCATTCGGGAGTGAGGAGCATAACATTGTGCGCACTCCAAGATACGCTCATTGTACTGTATGGATTGTGGAAATCCAGTGGCTTGAAAAATGACACTCTTCATAATGTTCACATACGTTGGGGAAAGAATTTGGCTTCCAACTCCGAACATCTGTTGTCGCATTAGGTTCAGGTTCAGGAAATGCATGTTCGTGTCCATTATCTCCTTCCATCTGGATGACATCTTGGATTTAGGATAGAATCTAGTCTCAAGAATCTTCTGTTGTTCTCTCCTTTCCTTAAGTCCAGACTTTGACATCGCACCTATACGAAGCTTGAAGTTAGAACTTAGAAAAATAAAAATATTCTTAATAAAATTCCTAACTTCTTGATGATTTAAACTAATTATGGTATGAAAATCAGTAAAATAATCCACACTCTAGGTAGATCTCAACAATTTAAATACAAAATGTGATAAGGTTAGGGTATGAAAACTCTCATGAAAGCAACACCTCCTTATACTTAGAAATTTTGTGCAAATTAAAGTACAAAGGAGTACCGGATCAACAATGACTAAGGAAGGATGCGAAAGGTTGTGTTTTCACACAAAATTATGTCTGAGGACACCTTCTAAAGCCAAACAATGGCTACCAACAAATCTGAAGACAACCTGCAACTATACAAATTAACCTCTCCAAACATGTTGCAATCATTCAAAATATGCACAAATTCGATGAAAATCAATCATGATGACGAAAACAATCAAACGAAGGAACATAGGTATCGCTGGTAAAAGTTAAATTTATGAGGACAAGCAACCAATAATGAAGTTGCAGATCTGTGACAACCCTCAAATGGTCTGAGGATTGATTGAAAATGATCCCTAAAATGTCTCCAAGTGTAAATCGTTGAAGTTGTGGTTGGCTGGGCAATAAAATATAAGTCTAAAAATTGATGATCAACCAACAATGGAGGTCGAACCTGCTGTAACAATGGTGTCAAGACTCAGATCTGAAGTAATCACAACAGGTAGGGAACAATGGCATCCACCAAACATGAAAGGAATCCACCAAAATAAGGCACCAAACCCTTGCAAATCAAAGTCAAAATTTTCCAGCTATGGCGTCACCTCACACAAGTTTGAAAAATGTCATCAAAGGCATTCCAATCTGCCAACCTAGGTCTAAGAAGAACAAGTAACAAAATGGCGGCAAGAATGAGAATCGTCCAAGTTGGAGAAAGAAACTCCAAACACAAAAATCACCCCTTTCTACAAAATCGCTACCTCACCAAAAATGGCAAACTTCACCAAAAAAATCGTGGCATTCAATCAACAATGGAAGCCACCAAACATGATGCCCAACTGGAAAAAGAAATGACAATGGGGAAAAATGGTAGCAAGAAGAGTCTTCAATCAATCACCTCCGCTTGACACTTCCTCCAAAATCGCCAACCATGGAGAAAATCGCCTTTGCATAGACACACTTGGAAAACCCTAAACAACACTAGGCATGATCAAAACTCTGAGACTCGGGGATAGGAAACACAAAATTGCCCACTAAACTACCAAAACCTTAACCTAAACACGTGGAAAGCAGGAAAAGAGGGGGACCCCATTAGCAATGGGGCGATATGTGAAAAGGTCACAACAGGTATCTGAATGAGTTGAGGTATAATATTCAAGATGAACTTAGTCTCACAACACCCAGAATAGTAGAGGAGTGCTATAAGTTGGCTGTGAAGATTGAGGATAAGTTGCAAAGAAGGCAAGAGAGACAAGGAAGAGGTAGAGGAAATACCAATAGAGGAAGAGGAACAAGACAAACTCAAGAAGATCAAGGAGACACAAGCAAGGGTAAAGAGAAAGTTACTGATTTTAGAGGAGGCACAAGAGGTAGATTTGGAGGAGGAAGAGGTTCAACTACATTCACAAGAAGGTGCTACAACTGCAATGAAATTGGTCATCTAGCATTCAAGTGTCCAGAAAGACAAGGTTCATCATTAGGAGGTGAGAAAAGAAGTAAGAAAAGGGTACAACTTGTGCAAGAAGAGGATGAAGGAAGTGTCCATTCGCCAAGTCAAGGATGTGACCCGGAAGTTGGAGAGACATTGATGCTAAGAAGAACACTATTGTGGGCATCCAAAGAACCATTGTATAGGAAATCTGTCTCCAAAATCAGATGTAACTGCAAGAATAAGGTATGTAAGGTTGTAGTTGCTTTACGTTCTACTGAAAATATGGTTTCAAATGAAATGGTTAGTAAGTTGAATTTACAAAGGATTCCTCATGAGTTACCATATAGGGTGTCATGGTTGAATGATAGGCAATCTCTTTTGGTTAATGAACAAGCCATTGTTGAGTTTTCTATTGGTGATTATAAGGATAAGGTGCTTTGTGATATTGTACCTATGAACTGTTATCATTTACTTCTTGGAAGACCCCGACAGTATGATAGGCATGCATTGTATGATGGGAAAGAAAATACATATACTATAGATAAGGGAGGACAAACATATACATTGTTTCCACTTTTAGAGTTTGATGAGGGTGTAGGTACAAAGACCGACGTGATCATGTGTGGGCAGAAGGAACTTATATTGATTGACAAGAGCGATCAAAGTGTTGTAGCAGACAAACTGAAAACAAAATCAAGTGTAAAGGATGAGTGGGTGGTTGATTGGAAGGCTAATGTTTTGGTTGGAATGTAGTGTGCCCCTTGGTGCAGGGTAAGGTCATTGAGCCATGTGAAAGTGTAGGTACAGAGGTACAAGTTGTTGTTAAGACAATGAATTTGCTGACAAATGTAGAAGGACAACTTGGTCTAGGTGATGAAGAACATCATGCACATGAAGATGTAGTGAAGAAAGAGGTAAAGGACATGGTTTCTCATCAAGGTAAGAGTTTGTGTGAATGCAGGAGGACAACCCCAATGCCATGTCTTAGTCCAAGGACAACAAACAAACCATATTCAGATTTGAGTACCAAAGTGCAGTCCCATTTAGAAACCAACAAGGATATGACTTCAAGAAGGCAACCACAAATTCAAGGCTTGGGCCCATGGAGTAGACTTGCAGATGATAATGCGTTTGGAGAGCATAATGGAGTGGATATTAGTACTTACTCATGGGACATGAGTTCTTTTCTAGGGGGGTTGTATGGTGCAGGAGCACTTAGGCTATCATCAAGCCTCTATGAGGCAAATCTGGAATCTTTTGTGTTTTGAAGTACGAAAGTTGTAATAAGGTCTTGAAAGGTCCTATAAGATGTAATAAGTCCATATATGTTTTAATAAGGTCATTGAGACTAATGGTTTGTATGTTGAGTCCTAATGGGGGCCATGTTGGCACATATTGACAAAATTGGCCTAATGTGGAAAATATGTCTCAATAGGTCAAGTATGATGTTTGATGTTATGTAAGGGTCTTATGGACCTATTTGTGTCATTGTTGAGTCATGGAAGTCATAGGTTGGGTTTAGGATTAAAGTTAGCCAAAGTTGTCAATAATGTCAAAAATTGCTCAATGCAACTTTTTGTGTTTAAAGGGGTGATTAGGTGTTGGTTAGTAATGAAAGATCAAATGATAGTTCTAACCATTGGGGAAGGCATGAAATTTTTTAAATAAGCCTTTCCACGGACTGAGTAAAAGTTGATGTGCATTGGGAAGAAGACAATCAATAAAAATTTCATTGTTTACTGCAGTTTTCCTCAGAACTCCCACGTAAAAGTTTGTTCAAACTTAGTATTCACCATTAAAATGAATTGATCCACCCCTGGAGTTGATTGTGCATTGAAGGAGGGTGAATCTAGTTTAATTTGTCTTTTGTGGCATTTGATTTCATTAATAATTTAAAGAGATATCTTATCTTTTGTAAAAACTGTCCAAAACCCTACCTAGGGTTGACAGTGAACAATAAAAATGTAAAACTCTCTTGTTTTTTATTATCAGACCCCCAAATGGATGGAATCATGTATTTTAGTGTACTCTTTTATTTTATATTGGTTTTAGGTCTCTATAATGCATTTTGCACAGGCCCATTGATGTCAAAGTGCTAATTTGATAGTGCACAGTTCGAAAACACAGAGTTTTCATGAAGATTTGAATGATATAAAAGCAACAAAGGTGTTGAATGGTGTTGTAAGTGAAGAGAGGGATGAGTAGGGGTCCTTTTGGCATGATCCAAGTGTGAAATGAACAAGGAAGGCAATTAATCCATGGAATTTATGACTATCTTAAACCTTTGAGTTGGTTGTCACAGTTTGATAGTGTGTTGCAAAATTATTGTATTTACATATTTAGAAGTAGATTTGGTGTTGGTTTGAGTGTCAAGGGTATGGTAGGGTGGATCCCCATCCTCATAGTTTGTATTTGAAGGGTGGTAAGAAAAGAATACTCCATTCGAACATGAATTTCCCTGTCTACTACATGACTGACCCAAAGCACGTTTGTCTGTCCTAATAAGCAATGTGTTGATTGTGAATGAAGGGTAACCATGTTGGGTAGGTTGGGTGGGTATAGAGTCAAGAGTAGTAGTTTTGTGAGGTCCTTGAAGGGAATTCCAAGAGTATATGTGGTTGGAGTAGTCTTTGTATGTTGAAATGGAGTTTGGAGTCCTAATTGGGTATGGTGTTGATGAGTGACTAGTAGGGAGACTCAAAGTGTTTGACTGTTGGAGGGTTTGAATTTGGGTTCACACATGTTGGAAAATTCTATGTGAGCATGTTCCAATGAGTGGATGAGGGCTAAGAAGCATGAGTAAGGTTTTGATGTATTGTACCTTGTGAGTACCAATAACCTTACTGTATAGGCGAGTTGGGAGAAAGATCTCCCCTATTGGTTGAGTTCCTTGGATGATCTGCATCATTAAGGCCCTGAGTTACCGGCCAATGGTCCAACAAGGCCCATTAAAATGACTATTTGAATGGCTTAAGGGACCCTACATTTGGAAAATTATGTGAGATGATCACATGTTTCCTTTGTTGGGGGACTAAAGATGGTTGAAAGGCACTATTCTAAGAAGATTAATGGTTCTTTTCAAACTGCTAATAAATCACCCTTCATTTAGAGTACTAGTGAGCTATTCTATGAATTTTTTGAGAAATATGTAAAGACCATTAGATGGAGCATAATGCGCTATGGAAAATAGAGAGGACATGGAAAAATCTAAGTACATCCAACCTTCCTCAAAATAATAATTTGCCAGCAAATCTGTATGCTTTCCTATTATCACAAAAAATGATACAATTCAAGTCAGCAGGATCAACTAAAATTGAATGGTCATCATTCAGAATCACTAATTAGTGAATGTTGGTTGCACAAAATCCTTAGGACGAGGACAATCTTCCATGGCCTCAAGACAAGGTTTTGTCTCAAGCATGTTTCCCAAAGGTTAATTGTAAAGCGGAAAATCGCAATCGAACCCTAGTTGCTCTCCCCTCTTCCAACTCCAAGGAGAGAGAAGGGAGGTCGCTAGGGTTGATGGTTTTCACTTAAGGGAGAGACTTTACATTCAAAAGAGGGGTTGAAACCCACAAGATCCAATCCCACACAATGCAAGATTGGATGCTAAATGCGTTTCAAGGGTTAAGACAGCAAGGCTACCCTCTTTTGTAAAGAATGTTGATAGAAGAATTAAGCTAGGAATGCATAGAAAGTGACAAAGATTCGCTTATAAACTGAGATAGGGATATAGGATGAAGCTGCGGACCTGGAATTAGCAGTAAAATGTCGACACGGCGCTGTCCTGCAAATTTGAGCAAAAGTTGTCAGGACGATGGCGCCCGGCGCCACGGTCCTCCGAAAAATCCGCGAAACGAAGGGGGATCTGTTCGTCTCTGCACAAGGATTCCAGATCTTCAATTTCAGCCGCGTACCTACAACCTACACACAGAAAAGCGAAGACGATTGGGGGGTTAGGGATTAGGGGTTTGCCTTTAGGTCAAACCCCGGTTTTGGAATTAACCAAGAAATGAGAAATTGCTGTAAATGTAAATGTATGTAATGTAAAACAAGTACTAATACCTTGTTGTAAGGATGTTTGTATCCTTATGTGCGAAGGTATAGATGTTGTTGTTGTATGTTGTATGTAGTAAGTGATCTCCTCTTCAATGGTTGAATCCTTGTTTTGAATGCAACACTTAGCCTTGAATGGAGACTTGGAATGAATGCTTGAATGCTTGAATGCTTGAGTATAGTTTCCACGCTTGTACACATATGTCCTTCCTCCTTTTTTCATCCACCTTAAAATGGGAGAGGAAATGTAGTTTATATACTTGCCAATTAGGGTTGAAAGACTGATTTTCCCGACCTTAGGCCGACCAGAAAATGTTATTTTCCAAATTGTAAACAAAAAGACCCGAAGTCCCATAGGAGACCGGGCCCAAAATAGGGCTAGGGACCAGGGCGCTGGGCGCTCTGGTCCCACCTCCCGGGACAGCAGGGTGCAAAGGAGGTTCAGGCCAGGGTGCTTGAAAAATGCAGTTTTTAGTGTCGTAATCAAGTTTCGGGGTCTCCATTCAGGTTGCGTGTTGCGTCGCCATCGTGAAGACCGAAATGCAGTCGAAATTGCAAGTGTCGCAATTTTAGGACGCTACATTAATGCTTTTGTATCACCGACAATATGTTATTTTTAAAATGTTTTTAGACAAGTTATGAAGAATTGGTTTTCAAAGCCCATTAGCGTGCAAGTTGCGAAATGAGGATAATGGAACTCCAGATCATCTTCTACTGCATTGTGAAATTATATGGAACAGGTGGATATGATTGTCTAATAGAATGAGATTTTTCTAGGCGTGCCAAGGAGATATATGTTGTTGATTGAATGATGAATAGATTTCAATGACAAAACAATTGAGAGTGCTGTGGAAGATGGGTTCATTTTTGATAGTATGACATTTATGATAAGAGAGATGAAAAATTTCAAGAATTAAAAACTAACAAAAAATATTTTAAATTGGATTTGTGTCATATCCCTGTGTAGACAGCGAGAGGCATAACTGTATGAGATTAATACATGTATATTTTCTAAATTTACCATTAACAAAATGATGTTGACCAATTTAAGGTGTTTACGCTTTAGCTAAATTTATTAATGAAAGTATGCATCCTTTCCAACCACCTCTAAAAAGACACCATGCTTTCAAAAAGGGGGTCACATGATTTCAAGAAGATATAAATCATGCCACCAAGGGAGGCACTGGTAAAAAAAAAGAGGATGAGGGAAAAATGGAAAAGGAGAAGTGACAAACCAGTAACCTTGTTACTCAGCATTAATATTAATTCAGTTTTTATTTGCACTGCATCCTAGTGGCCAACGGGATAGTCTGTGAACGCATCAGGCTGAGTCGATGTGGGAGGTAGTGGTGCTGGTTCTTCCCAGCGACGAAGATCTAGAGCCGAGACGTGCAAAACACCCCCCCCCCCCTCCTCCCCTTCCCATTGTCGGTAGTCTGGTACGCTCCCAGGCTAAACCATCTCGATGGCTCAGGTCATCCATGTTGTTTATCTTCCATTGAAAGTATTTTTATATGCAAGTTTTCTTCAATCTTAATTTCTGTAATTTACCTTAATCTTAACGGGAATAAACATAGTCCATGTAATAGTACAAGCATAATGCTAATAATCAGATTTATTATTATTCCATACATAATGCATATCCGTAAATAATTTTTTTCTATGGATCAATTGTATTTATAATGTGTAGAATGTAAATCAATCAAAGTTATAATAAACTTATCATTCACGCCATACATAAGATGTGTAATATCAAGTCCAATCATTAATTATTAAAATAAACTCTAACCACATACATCAATGAATTGAATAAATATACACAAACCATTAATCCATAAAACATGTTAATGTGAGATAAGAAAAAGAACTATAATTACTAGCAATCATGCTTCTATAAATAAACAAGAATGTAATCCACACTACCATCAATAGGAAAGGGTAAACCCACGTAACACATATTCTGAAATCTTTGTTCCTTGTAGATATTGTTATCTTCTTGCTATTTTCTGTTTTTTAGCACATTCAGAATAAGGGGGTTCCAGCCAGGGGTATGCTGGGCCCATCCTCAGGTGACCTTATGAGCCCTAAGAGACAGGATGGGTTTGGATGGGTAGCCTAACCAACTTGGAGTGCCCCCAACGTTATGAATGGGTCTGTTTTTATGTAATTGAATTACTATTATTGCTGATAAATATGTATTGCCATGTCTATAATGTTGAAGGGAACCCTCAATCCAATTTATTGCCCTAACTAAACCCTTGGAGTGACGAATGTGATCCTAATCTCCGGAAGGCAAGGCAGGTACAACAAAGGTTCATTATAGTGGTATCAGAGCCTCCTTCCCGCCACCTTGTGGGAATAGTTGATGCAGCAGAGCCAAAGAACCCGTAGGGCCTTAGAAAGAGAAAGGAAAAAAGGGGCCAACAACATGAGTGAACAAGATAGTAATGAACTTAAGGCCTTCATGGAGCAAACTTCTCAAGCAATAAGGGAAAAAACTGAAAGAACCATGCAGGCCTTCATTACAAAATGAGAGGAACAACCAAATTCTCCTTCAGTCCCTCCAAAACATAAGTAACCATAATGCCAAAGAAGCCCAATCCAATCATTCTGAAAACCACCACCCCACCCCATCAAAAGACACCAGCTCAAGGTCCACTCGCCCTTCATTCGTACCTGAGGAGGTGCTAATAAGAGATGATAACCATGAAAAACCCATGGAAGATGTAGATAAGATTCTTGCAGCCTACCATAGGTTGGATCCTGAACTATGAGATCTTGTAACCTTCAAAGGCTATTGTGATGCCAAACTAAAGACACTTGGTCAAAATGAAAGATATCCTCCAACCTAAAAAGAACTTCAAAACAAACTTAGTAAGGTAACCCTCCCTAACTTTGATGGTGAGGGAAAGGCATCGACTAGGTCATGGGTCCAAAAATTGGATACCTATCTATCTCTCAGTCCCATGACTCAATCCAATACCATTAAATTTACTATACTTCATCTTTGCGGAGTTTCCCATGAGTGGTGGCACCATGGCCTCATCACCCAAGGATATCAGCTTATAAACACATATGATGAGTTCACCCAAAAACTTATTAAAATATTTGACCAAAAGCATCCCGAGTGGTACTTTCGAGAGCTCACCCAACTAAGGCAACATGGGACTATTGAAAATTATGCCACAAAATTCCAGAAATTAGCAGTGATGGTACCAGGTCTAACACCAAAAAGGATTACTTACCTATTCATAGAAGGGCTGAGGGGATCAATCAAAAGCATAGTGAGTGCACATGAACCCCAAACATTAGATGAGGCTATACAAAAATCTATGAAATTTGAAGAAAGCTCACCTAAGGATAAGACCAAATCCTTGGGCAACTCCTCCAAAATTCCACCCAAGGACAACAAACACAACCAAGAAGGCATTGTAAAGTCTTGTTCCTATTGCAAGAGAAAGAGAGAGAAGGGTCATATGTGTTTAGCCTTGGAGGATCTTAAGAACTGTGTTTTACATGCCTAAAACCATATGAAGGGAGAAGTCATAGATGCCAAAGCCAAGCTCATAGGATAGAAGCCTTGGACCATATGGGGATGAGGAAGAGCCGCCCAACAAAAAAAAAAGATTTGGGGAAGAAGATCAAGCCATAGTTGCCACGATCACCCATGCTGCTAAACACAACCTGTTCAGAATCAAAAGCTCGCTAAAAAGGGAAAAAGGTAGTCACACTTGTGGATAGCGGTGCTTCCCATAACTTCATCGATGAAAGAGTAGTCAAGGAGCATAAATTAACCACACAAACTTTCAAGGGGTTTGAAGCAACAACATCCACGGGGGAAAGGGTACAATGCACTAAGTTGGTACATAAGTTGAAGTTCATAATAGGTAGCTATCCAGTAAAAGAAGATCTCTATGTGGTACCATTGGAAACATATATCATATTGGGGACTCCATGGATTTATTCAAGTGGATGTTTCATGTTCGATCTCCCAAACCAAATAATATGATTCCAACATGAAGGGAAGGAAGTTACTCTCAAGGGCTTACCTGATGGAAGCCCAAAGGTGATCTCATGTAAAAGAATGGAGCAGATTTTTAGAAAAAATTGAGGAGAATGGGTGGCCCAATGCATTATACTAGATAAGAGAAATGCTCATGAGAAATCCATTCATGTGGACATCCATCCCACCATGGAAAAGTATAAAAGGGTGTTTGGAGAAATTCCCCAAGGTTTGCCTCCGAAACTGGGGTTTGAGCATACTATAGAGTTGGAGGATGGGGCAAAACCAGTCATCACCACCCCTTATCGCCACTCTCACAAATATAAGGAAGAAATTGAGAAAAACATTAAGGAACTACTGGCTATGGGACACATCCAACCTAGCTCCAACCCTTTCACATCATCAGTGGTACTTGTTAAAAATAAAGATGGCACTCTAAGGATGTGCATTGATTACAGAGCACTGAACAAGAAAACCATCAAAAATAGATACCCAATCCATGAGTTGATAGATGAACTACATGGAGCCAAATATTTCTCCAAGATCGACCTTCGATCAAGATATCATCAAATTTGGATGAGGGAGGAGGACATCCACAAAACAACTTTCCGGTGTCACTATGGACACTTTGAATTTTTGGTTCTACCTTTTGGTCTAACCAATGCACCATCAACATTTGAGTCATGTATGAATCATACTTTCCGCAAGCAACTAAGACAGGGACACTTTTAATTTTTGGTTCTACCTTTTGGTCTAACCAATGCACCATCAACATTTGAGTCATGTATGAATTATACTTTCCGTAAGCAACTAAGACAATTTTTACTAGTTTTTTTTGACATTTTGATCTACAACAAGACTTGGGAGGGGCACCTCAAACATATTGAGGAAACATTAAGGATCCTAGAACAAGAATCACTTTATGCAAAGGCTTCCAAATGTGAGTTTGGAATGGAGGAAATCCTATATCTAGGGCATAAGATTAATGCAGAAGGAGTTAGTGTGGATGAGGAGAAGATAACCACTATCAAAGAATGACCTAGACCGAAGTCCCTCACACAATTAGGGGGGTTCTTAGGGTTATGCAGCTACTACAAAAGGTTTGTATGGGGTTTATCCAAGGTAGCAACCCCTCTCACTGATCTAACTAAGAAAGGAGCCTTTGCTTGGAGCGAGGCAACCCAAAGAGATTTCAAAAGTCTAAAGGAAGCTATGTGCTCATACCTTGTCCTAGCTATCCTTGATTTTTCCCTTCCTTTTGAACTGCAATGTGATGCCTCTAGAGAAGGGATTGGGGTTGTCCTTATGCAAAAAAAACACCCCATAGCTTTCAAAATCCGTAAGGTGACAGAAATGGAAAAACATTACCTCGTCTATGATAAAGAGATGTTAGCCATCATGCATACACTAGCCAAATTCCACCAATACCTGGTTTGCACCAAATTCCATGTAAAGATAGACCATAACAACCTAAGATTCTTTTTAAACCAAAGAGATTTAAATGATAGGCAACAAAAATGGGTTAGCAGGATACAAGCTTATGACTTTGATATTGAATACGTTTAAGGAACAACCAATGTGGTAGCAAATGCCTTATCAAGGAAGCCACATATAAATACTATTACTTCTATAAATGCTGATTGGAAATATGATCTTTTGGTAGAATACGCCAAAGACCCTTTTGCTAGCAAGATCTTGAGGGACCCATTGTTTTCCTCGTGGGGTGTGTTATTAATATTGCATATCAACAGTCAGAAGATAACCATAGGATAGAATAGTAACCAGAAAATCAGAGCAATGCTTTCATTAATGCCAAAATGTCTAGTACAATAATCATTCTTTGCATCAGTGTATCCAACAACAAGTACACGAGCATATATAAAGACATGATCGAGGGTTGCGGTTACTACCCGTGGGGAACCGTCGTGCAATAGACAACTACCCTCGACGACCCTAACATACTTAACCAACATAGCTTAACAAGTAGTACAAAGCCCATTTTACGACCAACATCATCCCCCCCCTAAGAAAAGTCATCTCCGGACAACAAGGACAAAAATCCGGGACTAACACAACAAAAATGGGGATGAAGTACATTGTATACAATAAGAAAATCACTGAGAAGAAGGGGCTGAGGGGGCGTCCTTGAAGGAGGTAGCTGTACTGCTGATGAAGAAGATGCAGAAACTGCTGATGCCAGTCGAGCCCGAAACTCATACACCTGTTGCGTCCTCACCTGAAAACCCTTTTCTGCTACCATCCGATGTTCAAGTGCCAATTTCACCATTATTGCTTCCGCAAGGAGTTCTTTTTTTCCTTGACATCACAGTCCTCCTGTGCCTACACCAAACTTGTCTGCAAAACACGCTTTTCAGTCTCAGCCTCCACCAACTGCTACTCAAATGATACTGTCTCCCTAGCCGATTTGTCCTCAATAGCCACCCACTCTTCCCTCTCGACATCCAACTCCTGGGTACGCTGAGCTAAGTCTCATGCTACTACTGCCTCCAACCTGGTGGTCAACTCCTCCCGAGCCCTTTGTGCATCCACCAAGGCAACCTCACGTCCAGCCGAGACAGACTCTGAGTTCGTCAAAGCATACCATTCATGCCTGGAAGTGGCCACAACCCTCTAGCACAAAGGCTAGGAGATGCCTCAAATCCTCCATCACACTCCCAAAGGTTGATAACTGAACTAAATAATTCCCTGGTGCCATACGACTTCGCGTGCTTGCAATGCCTTTCCTCAAACTTTGTTTGTTCACAACCTCCAAATCCGTCTCCTTGTACGGCTTATGGCTTCCCCGCCAACGCGCTTCAGGCTTCTTTCTCATAGTACAGAACAACCCCAACACTTATCATGACTTCTTTGATGCCATTCGCCCAACTCAAAAGTGTATTGTAGCTCAAAAATAAACTGCGGTTTCCGGGGCAGTGCCCCAGCGGGCTCAAGGGGCAGTGCCCTCGTGGGGTCATTTTTATGATATTTTAAGATGCCAAAAACCTTCTTCTCCACTCTAATTTTTTCAGCGTCCTGGCTCTATACTCCATCGAATGATTTTTCAATCTGGTGGTCATTTAAAAAAAATAAAATTAAATGCATACTTGTTTGAATGTCGGTGTATTTTTCTTTTCACATGCCATCACCACCGTTTATCCCTGCCATGCCATGGTATTTTTCCTTTCACCCATTTTTAAACCGCCACCGTCGTGCTCCTTCAGGCCTATGGTGGTATTCCACCACCGGTGACCTCCGTCAATGGTGGTTCCACCACGTGGTGGTCTCACCGTGGTGGTTCCATCATATGATGGTCCCCCTGACAGTGGTTCCACCGCACGATGGCCCCCCTAGTGGTGGTCCCACTACACAGCGGTTCTACCGTACGATGGTTCCACCGTGGCCACCAATTTTTTTTTTTTTTTTTCAATTTAATTTCCTAATTTAATTGTCCAGAGAGTCTTTGGCTCGGGTCCTGTGCCTCTGGGATCGCCCTTCATCCTTCTTAGTTTGCCTTGCCTGAGAGTCTCCTGCTTTGGTCTCATGCCTCTCGAGTTGCCTGCCCAGCCTCTTGGGTCCCCTTCCATCCTCTCGGGTCCCCCTCTGGACTCTCGGGTATCCTTCTGGCCTCTCGAGTCCCCTGCGTGCTTCTCGTGGTAGGGTTTCAATTTGGACCCGTTGATGGCAAGTCTATTTTCAATGGCCATTTGAAGACCTGGAACCATAAATTCTACAAGGACCACGTTCTCCTTCCCGTACATAAGAAGAAGAAGAAGAATAAAGATTTTGAAGGATGCAGCCTTCCACATAGGATTCCAATCATTGCCGACATGAATGATCTTGGGATTATCTACGTCACCGAGGTTTGTCTCCTTCAATTTTACCTCTTGATACTTGATGGGTTCTTCCTTCGGGAACTGGTGTGCAGTGGTGTCACTCACACAGGCGTCTCCCTTTTAATATTCTCTGTATTCTGACAGGTACACCTCCTCTGTTACTTGCTTTGGTTCCTCTACTTCAAGCCTGTAGCTCTGGAATATTTCGTAATCCTCCATCTACCAGTGGAAGAGTCCATTCAATGACCTCGTCTCATCCTCAGAGCACTCTCCTAGTTTGAGAATCTCTTCATCGTTGGGCTCCATGCAGCCCCGTCCTTCATCCCTCAGGTCACCTTCTCCTTCACCCTCCAATTCCGAAGATGATGCCAGTTCCTCACTAACCAGCTGCGTCCCAAGGTCTATGATAAAATTCCTTCCTCCTTTCTCCATAGACAGAGTGTTCTTCTTCCAGTTGTGGGTGGCCTTGGCTGCCACCAACCACCCTCTCCCTAAGATTGCATCATACCCTTTTTTCTTTAGTGGGATTGCCACAAAGTCTAGTATGAAGGTTTGTGCCCGGATGGTAACTTGTTGGCCCATCAGTGTCCCGATGGGTTTGATTCCATGCTGATCTGCTCCCAACAGATTGAATGTAGATGGCCACAATGTTGACTTCCCCAGCTTCCCCCAGGTTTCTTCTAGAAGAACATTCACTCCCGATCCACCATCGACGATGGTATCAATTAGAATGGTGCCAAGGATACCCATCTCCACAATGGCCGAGTTCCTTCCAGTGTTAACTGCTAGCAGCCTGGGGTCTATTGCAGACCCCCCAGGAACATCTGTGTGGTGGTTGATATTGGTACTTGGTTGGGAGAGATTATTCAACAATGTCATTCATAATTGAGGCATCGTTTGGAGGA